>NC_088356.1:38797232-38854732 GCF_036884655.1 Musa acuminata AAA Group | reverse complement strand
TAAGATAAATATAACACATTGCATGTCGAAATTAATATAGAGATCTCGTTTAATTCTGCCAGAGAACTACAAAAGTTGCCCAAGTGTTAAGTCTGACTTGTATAAACATAACTTACTAAAATATTAAAGAAAGGGTAATTTTGGAAGAAAAACTTTTTATTTTGAGAAATTTCTAATTACTTTTTTTCAAAATTCTTCTAAAATGTCTTTTTTTGTTTTAATATAATATTACTTATCTCCTGTCTTCACCCCGTCGATTGTCACCTCTATCCCATTGCCCCCTTCAACTTCGTTCCATTGTTCTCACCCTATCACCCATCGTTATTGTTATCATCTTAGAAGACTACAAGACTCCGTCTTCTATTTTTATTTTTTTATATTTGCTTTTGTCTTTATCTCATTGTCTTCACATATCAGTGACCTCGCTTTTGCTTTTCCCTTCCATCTTCCTCTATCAAGAGGATCATGTGCTTTCACATTCGTCCATAGCCCCCTTCACTAAGGTGATGAAAGGTTGATGACAATGGAAGACATTCAAAGACAAAGGTAAAAGAATAATAAAATTGAATGAAGATGGCTCCATAGTAACCTCGTAGGCTACTATCCTAAGCTTAAATAATTAGATGATTAATCAATTTTAAATTAAATCAAAACTGAACATAGGTGATTCCATTGTGGTTTTGATTCTGATTTAAATTGATGGTTTGTAATTATTTTTTTATTTTTTAAATTATATATATATATATATTTTTTTTTTATTTTTTTAAATATTTTTATTTTAAAAAATTAAATAAAAAAGATACGATAATTGGTTTGGTTTCAGTTCTTAAAATTTAGAAATTGAAATCATTTCAGAAAGCATGATTAGGTCTACTTGGTTAGCAAAGTTACACTAGTTTTGTCTCATCAAATTAGGACTCGAAGAATAAATTGAGTGACCATCCTATAATAAAAAAAAATTTAAATATAAATATATAAAAAAAATATTAAATATGTGAGATTGAAAAAATAAATAAGGATAGTTTCATCATCTCATAATATATACTGGATTTGATCAACCATTTAAAATTTTGAATTAAATTAATATCAGATGACTATTTAACTCAAACTCATAAATATTACCTTTAAGCCCTCATCCGTCATCACAGTCTCTAGTAACTATTGGCGTATCCGATCGCCACTCGAGATCCAAATTCTGCTTCCTTGTCTGCGCATGTAAAAGGCCGCCTATAAAGAGCGGAAGCGCTCAGCTTCGTAGCGTACGGCCAAAAAAAAGCGAGGAAATAAGACTGCGGTGAGTCCCAAGCAAAAGAGACCGATCACCCAACTCCCTACCTACTACGCGGGCCCGTTTCCCGATCCGATACCCGCACATTGATTGGGAAGAGTACCCTGTCGGGCGGGCCCCGCTAACTGGTGTGTCTACGGGGGTGTCGTTTTGTCTTGTGCCGCTAAAGGTCGTGGAATGGAATCGAAACACTCCTCCCCGCTTCTTCCCCCGTTCGCCCCCTCTCGCCTTCCTCGTCATCCCCTTCGCCCTTCTTCCTCTCTCCCCGCGTACCTTGGATCTGGATCTCCAGAACCCTACCGACATCGGGATCCCGTCAAGAAGGCATCCGACCTTGCGATCCCGCCGGAATCTGAAGGCGGTGTGTGTCGGATCTTGCTCCGGGTCGGCCTCCATCGAGTAGATCTGGTATCGGGATCTTTGATTCCGGAAGGAATGTGACTGATGCTGAGATAGGTGAGTCTAGATCTGGCTTCTTGGTTTGATTTTTCTTGGGCGTCAAAACGAATAGCCGATGAGATCCACCATTCGATTCTGTTTGGTCCTCTGTGTCCCTTTAATATAACCAGTTTCGATCGAATATAAAGGTCACTTTTCGAATTGGTATTCTTTTGTTTTGTTGAGTTTGTACAACTTGTGGAATTCATTAGTGTTTCCATAATGTTCAATGATGTTATCATGTGCTCTCATGACATCAGGTTTGCTGCTGTTGTTGTCACGACAACATCTTTAATCTGTGGAATTACTTGTAGTGGCCAAGTATTGTTTGGACAAGATTGATCTTTGAGATGCTTCAGAACGGGATGATAGAATGCAGCGTCTGTCACTCCAAATTGGTCTCACCAAGTCCAAGATCTGTATCAAGGGCATACGATAAGCATAGGACTCGTGTTTCATCCAAAACTTGTCCTCTCAACTTTCTTCTTGTTGTGGGTGATTGCATCTTGGTCGGTCTCCAGGTAATTTACATGGATTTGTCTTTGTAATCTTCAGATTCATTTTACTTTTGGATATACTCTAGCAGTATGCTCTCATTTTATTCCTCGTATTGCATTAAAAGACACAAACAACACTTTGATTGTGGTTTATCTATCACCATTTTGCCATTGGCACTATATATGAATTACAGCACTGTGCCTTCTGCAAGATATGTAAATTGCCAACGAATCATGAGCATGATACAAAATTGCTAATGCTCGTATTGCATATGCTAGCTTGCGTCAGTTAATATTGCACTTTACTATTGCTTCTGGTTTGGTGCATTGAACACATTATGATTGGCACTACATAGATCTGTTTCACAAAATGCTTGACTAGATATTTTTATCCCTTGCAGCCTATACTAGTTTATATGTCCAAGGTGGATGGGAAGTTCAAGTTTAGTCCCATCAGTGTGAACTTTTTGACAGAGGTTGCAAAAGTTCTCTTTGCTGTCATTATGTTATTGTTCCAGGTTTGTCTTGTAAACTCATTTCTTATTATAATTTAGTTATCAGGGAACTTTGGATCAATGGATCTTGTGAATCCCCCATTTTATACTCTTACCAGTTCGAGGGGAATTTAGGAGGGTTAGTCCCTCGTTGCATGATCTCATTCCGCAACTAACATGCAGGGGTTTTATTAGCCAACTAGCCTTTAATAATTAAATATTACCTAAGTTTCCTAGTTTAAGAAGGATGTTCAATGTCAAGTCTAACAGCTGGTCATAACATCTGCAAAATCTAAAATTTGAGCATTCTGGATTTTCAGAACTGCTATGCCAAGGGCTTGGATGATTTTGATGATGGATATCTCTACTATTTTATCATGATCCTTAGGACAAGGACTATGGATCTGTAGCTTCATCATCCTTGAATGTGACTAGGACTGTGCACCGACCATAATAGGACTATTTTTTCTTTGTTAATCCTTACAGTCAACCTCTTTTTGAAGAAGTTGGCTTTCTCTCCACATGCATATCACATGCACAGTCTAGTTTTGGATATTTCCAAGTGCTTGAATGATTATGATAATGGAATAAAAGGAAGGATGTGCACTGTGATTTAAATCTAGATTCATTGGTATGCTAATAACCATTTAACAAGTTTTGTTGGCTTATACTTTAATTTTCACTTGTTCTTATATATAAAATGGAAGACTTAAACTTCATTTAGAAACCTTGAAGAGTCCAGTTAGAACATATATGAAAAAAATTTGACCAGCTTCAAATCAGTTAATTTACTTAAAAGGACCATCTTTGGCTCCTACGTTGTCTCTTATTTGGTAATAATATTTGCCATCTGGTTCCCTTTGACCTCGTTTAATGAATCCCATGTTACTTCCGAATTTGACTTAAGTACTAGCAGCAGATGTACCTAGTCATTTACCAAAAATAATAATTAAGGCCTACATTTTTTTCTGCATTCAATATCCCTAAAGGTACTGTAATAATCTCTTCTTACAGTGGAAGCCAAAAGAAAGTCATAACCCACACGTGATTCTTGTAGAACCAAGTGACATAGGTCTTTACTGGAGCTGCTTTTTCATTATATTGAGTTGTGTTCAAGATATCAAATGTCCGATCTTAACTACTAGGTATGGTAATTTACAATTAAATGCAGTTTACAAAGGTAGCAACCCTAATGTCTTTTGGAGTTCACAACTCTGCTATTAAGGGGGAGCTTAGAGGTTTAAGTATTGGGGGCTAAACAGACTTGAAATCATCAAATGTATCCACAGCTTCACAGAAGCATGTCAAATGTGTAGTCGACTCAGTTGGAAAAACAAAGAAAGCAAGGTTTTTCCAGGGGCTGGTCCCTTTGTCCTTATCTTATATCATGTAAGAAGTTGCATATTATAAACATTGGTTGTTATAAATTTATTTTTTTCTTTCATCTTCTGAAGTTTGATTTTTTGGTTTCTTGCTGCTAGTCATAGTGAATACGGAATTCCTTACTTCAAATGCTTTTAACATGCTCTCTTTCTGCTATAATGTTTTGTTTTGATGAAGTAAGATATACTCTACCATAATCATAGTTTTTAGATATTTGACATAAACATGCAGTAGGGTTTTGCTCTTCTCTGTTGTTGCACCTCATCTGTCAGGATGGTTTGTCATGTGTTTTCAATTGTAACTTGACAGGCTAGACACCAGAAGGTTGGAGAGAAGCCTCTTCTATCAGTTTCCACATTTGTACAGGTAAAATATATCTGCATACCCAAAATTGATGACATGGTCATCAAATCTGTCTCTTGAACTCTTCTTGTGGTCATTTCTTTAGTTGAACATTCCTAAATTTGTGGCATTGTCTCGATATTCATTGTTTAGCAGTTAGTTATGATAGTGGATAAATTTTTTTCCCTTCATTGCTTTCCTATCTGATGATTTTTAGAGACAAGAATCCTTTGCTTATGTAGCATTCTAGTAGTATCGAACTTTAAAATTAACTGCCCTAGAACAGCAGAACTAAAGAATTCTATAGTGTAACACAGCTCAATAATTTTGAAATTATTCTGGGGTGTTTAGGTCTGTAACATATTCAAAACTGTATTTGAATTTATATCATTTAGCAAAGCATTTCTTGATCAATAGTATTTGTCAGGTGGACAGGAGTGCTCTAGAATCTAGTAAAGATTTACTTGGGGATTAAAAGAACTTGTGGATTGCACATAACCTAGAAGAAACCACATCTTCGAGTGCTGTTATTATTCGACCCTACTCTTAATTTGTACAGGAGAATTGTTTATTTATTAGGTCAAGAAAAGATTTTACCTGGTCCTATCTAGGACAACATTTTAGGTTTGACAAAAGATGTTTCCTTTCTGTGTACATCATGTTCAACATTAATGAGTCTAAATTTGAGTGCGTGCACACTGGCGATCTTTTGCACTCATCAATATCTTTCCTCGCCTTTTCTTGTCCTTATGCTTTCTTTCTACCATTACAAAACGCATTCATGTCTAACCATTTAATTATATGTGAATGCAATATGAGCCCTTAATTCTTGAGGTAGACTACTGCAAAGGTATTCTGGATTGCATGTAGCCCCCAGATACTATTACAGAAATGCCTTTGAATGGAATAGGTCCACATGGTGGGGTGAGTAAGAATCAGGATGTTTTTTTGTTAACCTATTTGTGTATGGAGGGGTGAAAAATTGGAGATGGGTATAAGCTGAGAAAATATTAAATACGTTTAACATTTTCTGATATATCAATTGTGTTTGTAAATTGGCTAATAAGATAAACTTAGAATCACAAAGTTGCATTGATCTTTCCACAAGTTTTTACATAGCATATCTGTTGCCTCAATTGTGAATTGGCTGCTTTTTGTTTTAATGTTTTTTGGTTTGAGTATCAAAAGTTATAAATGGAGACGATGTTTATGGAAGAATGGAAATCTAGTGATAAGTCTACATTAACCTTTTTTTTTTTTCATATTAATGAAACTTATATGCTTACAATTAAACTGTATGTAAAAAAAATTTATCTGCAATGTAAATACTTTGTTCTCTCTCTTGGTTTTAGTACTATGAGTATGAAAAGTGGGGAAGGTTAAGTGACTTCTTTCTTGCTTCAACTTTGTGTTTAGGTTGTTTATAATCAAGGAATGTGGTTCAGTTCTTCTGTTTCTCTTTAATTGAAATTTCCAGTTTTGCTGAGAGTATCTGAGAAGATAGATGTCTTGTCCTGGAAGATGCAAACTCAAGATAGTTTCCTATCCATTCTTGCTTTATGATCTATTGTTCTCTTTTTTTAATTTGTTTTCCCTTTGTGATCATTGTCAAATACTTGTCTTTCTGCATTATGTGTTCATGCTATGATCTGATTTAGATGTTATACCAACATTTTACAGGCAGCTCGGAATAATGTCCTTCTTGCTGTTCCTGCACTTCTATATGCAATCAACAACTACCTAAAGTTTATCATGCAGGTATATATCTATCATCAGATATCCTGATAAAGTTACACCCCATTGTCACGGCGTTAGCTGAAATTGTCTAAGGCGTGAGGCACCCTTGCGGCCAAGACGTGAACTTAGCTTGCGTTGCCTATGTCGCGCTTCGCCCTTGCGATATTGCTCCGCAAAGATCAGCCCACTTGTAACCTTTCGCAGGTCCCAAAGGACCTGTAAAAGAGAAAGTTGATTAGTTCGAAAGAACGAGCAACGGACAAGTCCCGAAGTCTCGCGAAAAGGGGAAGCTTTACAAGCAATTCAGCGAGCACCTTGCGTGCACAAGAGAAAAGAGGGAGAGGGGGAAAACAAGGGCTTTAGAAGGTTGAACGAACAGCTGCAAGCCCACAAACAACTGCTCACCGAGTCCCAGGCGCGACAACAAGTTCCCGTCAAGGCAACGTGCAAACTTGTGAATGAGTGTTCAACGCCCGGTATTATACCGAAGCCCCATCCAGCCGTGTGCCACCCGGGGGGTTCAAAGGGGCTGAGATGGCTGACGTTTTGGTGAGCGGAGGCAGATTCCAGAAATTAGCCCGCGACACGCGAAAACGGAGCTGTTTTGGGCTGTTTTGGGGTTGTTTTGCTCGGTTCGGTGAGCGGTCGCTTTGTAACGCTGTAGCTGGTTCGAGCTTACATTTTTACAAGCAAAATGACCCAAAACCAAGAGAAAACATGCTGTCAAGCAGCTGTACATGTAGGTGTGAGCGACGAACGGTTCGTTGAACAGAGTTGTTGCGAGTGCGCGACGACCGTTCGTGACATTCTCCCCCACTTAAACTGTCGACGCCCTCGTCGACGCTTGTTGGTAGTTGGTAATGATTTCTTCTTCATGTCGCAGGGCGTCTTCAGGCTCCCAACTGGCTTCAGTTCGGGGAAGTTTTCGCCACTTCACCAAGTACTCTGTCTGCTCAGCTCCGTTGGGTAGCTTTATCTTGCGGTCCGCCAGAATGGTTTTAACTCGCTTCTCGTAGGAGGCTGTGATGGGAGGTAGCCGAGTTGGAACACTTCGGGAAGCATCTTGCGGATCCGAGTGGTAGGCTTTTAGGTTGCTGGCGTGAAGAACGTTGTGAATTTTGAACCATGTCGGTAGCTGTAACTTATAAGAGACGTTGCCTACCCTGCTGATAATTGGGAAGGGCCCTTCATACTTGCGCACCAATCCTTTGTGGACTTTGTTCCTAAAGAATTGGAGTGATGCCGGTTGGAGCTTTACCAACACCAAATCGTCAACTTTGAACTCTTGCGGTCGCCTTCCCAAGTCTGCCCACTTCTTCATCCTTTTTGTTGCCTTCTCCAAGTAAGCCCGCACAATATCTGCATTTCGATGCCACTCCTTTGCGAAATGGTAGGCTGACGGACTACTCCCAGTATACCCAATGGCCATGGTGTGCGGAGTCGACGGTTGTTGTCCAATTATGATCTCGAAGGGGCTCTTGTTGGATGCAGAGCTCCGCTGCAAGTTGTAGGAGAATTGAGCAATGCCCAACAGCTTCACCCAATCTCGTTGGTTGGCACTCACGTAGTGCCGAAGATATTGCTCCAGGAGCGAGTTTATCCTTTCAGTCTGGCTATTCGTCTCGGGGTGGAGGCTTGTAAAGAAGTATAACTTCGACCCCAACAATTTGAATAGCTCGGTTCAGAATCGTCCCAGGAACCGAGCATCTCGATCACTAATGATATTGTGTGGGATTCCTTAATACTTCACCACATCCTTCATCATCAGCTTGGCCGCCTCCTCTGCTGAACAGTGTAGGGGAGCAGCAATGAAAGTTGCATACTTTGAAAACCGATCGACCACCACGAGTATCGATCCGAGTCTCCCTACAAGTGGCAAGCTTGATATGAAGTCCAAGGAAATGCTCTCCCACGGCCTTTCTGGTACGGGCAACAACTCCAAAAGTCCCACCGACTTCTGCTGCTCCACCTTGTCTTGTTAGCAAGTAAGGCATGTTCGAACATATTCTTCCACATTAGTCCCCATCTTCGGCCAGTAGAAGGCCCTCTCCACGAGAGCCAATGTTCTGTGAATGCTTGGGTGTCCAGCCCAAAGGGAATCGTGACACTCTTTTAAGAGTTCACGCTTCAAATTGTCCATTCGGGGAACATAAACCCTATTCCCTTTTGTGTAAACGAGTCCCTCCTAGACCCAAAATCGTCGTACCTTGCCTTCTTTGATGAGCTGCATCAGGATAATTGCCTGGGGGTCACTATACAGTCCATCCCTGATTCGGGAAAGGAAGTTGGAGTGCAACTGACTTGCTTGGCCTCTGCCCTCCAGTTGTACGGCATTCACGCGTTCCACTTTCCGACTCAGCGCATCGGCCACGACATTCGCCTTCCCGGGCTTGTACTCCATTGCCATATCAAATTCAGCCAAGAAGTCCTGCCATCGCGCCTGCTTTGGGGAGAGCTTCTTTTGAGATTGGAAGTAGCTCAGAGCGATGTTGTCCGTCCTCAGCACAAATCGCGATCCGAGGAGATAGTGTCGCCAAACTCGTAGACAGTGGATCACCGTTGTCATCTCCTTCTCATGTACTGGATATCGCCGCTCGGTCTCGTTGAGTTTGTGGCTCTCGTAGGCCACCGGATGACCCTCCTGCATGAGTACTCCTCCAATAGCGAAGTCCGAAGCATCTGTATGGACTTCAAAAGGCTCCCCATAGTCTGGCAATTTGAGCACTGGTTCTTCCATAACAGCAGCCTTCAGATCTTAGAATGCTATTTCACATTTATCAGACCACTTCTAAGGCTGCTCTTTCTTCAGTAACTCCGTCAGTGGAGTTGCACGCTTCGAGTACCCCACTATGAAGCGTCGATAGTAGTTGACGAAACCAAGGAAGTATCTCAACTCTGGCACCTTCTTTGGAGTTCGCCATTCCGCAACCGCTTTTACCTTCGACTTATCCATCCGAACAAAGTGTTCTCCCTGAGAACCTTGAAAATTGTTCGAAGGTGTTTGACGTGCTCCTTGAGCGTTTGACTGTAGACGACGATATTGTCCAAGTAGACGACCACAAACTTATCCAAATACTTCTTGAATAGCTGGTTCATGAGAGTGCAGAACGTGGCCGGAGCATTGGTTAAGCCGAAAGGCATCACCAAAAATTCAAACGCTCCATACCTGGTTACACAGGTAGTCTTCGCTTCGTCGCCTTCAGCAATGCGCACTTGCCAATACCCCGACCGAAGGTCGAGCTTCGAGAAATACTTAGCTTTGCCCAACTGGTCGAACAAGTCCGCGATGAGCGGGATGGGATACTTGTTCTTCACTGTCACTTTGTTAAGGGCTCGGTAGTTGACGCATAATTGGAGGCTCCCATCTTGTTTCTTCTGGAAGAGAATTGGAGCTCCGAAAGGTGCTTTAGAGTTGCGGATGAGACCACCGCTTAGCAATTCACCTAACTGCTTTCTGAGTTCCGCCAACTCTGGCGGGGACATGCTGTTCCAGACTTAGCTGGTTTTGCCTAAGTCGTGCGGCACCCTTGTGTGTTCGTCCGCAAAGGTCAGCCTCCCCGAAGTCTCCCATTGTCCCTTAGGACCAACAAAAGGGAGAACGGGCTAAAGAGAACGTCTCAATCGGGATCCACAAGCAAACATCTCCGAAAACACTCCATAGACAATGCAAATTACAAACAGACTTTACAAGCTCCGAACAGTGGCACAACAAAGGGTAAAATGGTCCATTACAGACCGAGAATCTCTCGCACGTGTCCACATGGCACAACCTTTATTTGCAAGCCTAAAGAGGCCACCAACCCAACTAAAATGGGACTATTAAGCCTTCAGCCGCCCCTCTACATGCTGTACAAGGCATGAATATGCCAAAAGACACGGACATACATAAGCATTACATCAAACACCTTGTTTAAAAGTTTGTCCGTGACATTCTCCCCCACTTATTCCTTCGACGTCCTCGTTGAAGCCTTTGTCGACACTGCAACTCCTCGCCTTTGCTGAGTCTTCAATCTTCTGCTCCGGGTACAATGCGCCTCTTAGCTCCTTGCTGCTCTCCGCTGCTGTTTTTGAGTAGTCGAACCTTTGATCCGCCATGCTGCTTCAACTCACCAATGACTTTGACTCTGGTGTGGGGTTGGCTGAGTTGTGTTGATCCTTGTTGATTCCTGCGGATCCCCGAGATGAAGGAAAAGACCATCTTTACTGCGCCAGTCTCTCAAATGCCTCATGCTGCTTGAACTGGGTGGATGCTTGTTGGAGCTTTAACAAGCATCGTCTCGCAAACTTCTTAAGTTTTGGGTCCTTCCTCCACAACATTTGCTCATTGACTCTTCTTTCACTTAGTTGTCACATCCAAGTAGGTTCGCATCACTTCCGCTTTCGATTGACATTTCGTTGGGAAATGAAGCGGACAATCTACTCTCAGTAGCACTGATCACCATTGGTGAGGATTTGACAACTATTGTCTTTCATTATCTTCGAAGGGTCTTTGAACTTGTGCAGAGCTCCTCTGCTAGATAGATAAGAGAATTGGGGTACTCGGTTTCGCCCATTCTCTTAAGAGTTGAGAAGGCAAAGGTTACTTGACTTCGCCCGCCTCCTCGAGGTTGTACTCTATGCATCGAGCTGGTTACTAGCCTTCGCCTGCTCTTTGCTCACACTTCTGAAGCACTTGAAGTGTTTGCACTCCTTGCGTTGAGTTAGTTACTGTGATTCACCTTCTCAATGCCATTGAACTTCTGGAATGCAGGAAGTTTTCACCCAAACTTGGAGTAATTCTCTCATAGGTTTGGTCGCCTCTGGGATTGTACCGTCTTCTCCATCAACCCTGCTGCCTACTCCACTGAGTAGCAAAGGTACAGCACCGCGTACTGCCTGCTTCGTTCCTTGGTTATGCACTCTTGCATGACTCGAAGTCCTTCACTTTCGGCTATCTTGATGAGAAGCTCATTGACACCGGTCTTACGAAGTTCCTCGGCCTTTGCCCTTCAGCCTTATCTCGGTACTTGGAGATTGCCTCTACATGCTCCACCTCCTTGGCCCCTTTCACGACCAAGCGCTCTCCCTCCATGAGAGCAAGGGATCAATGACCTTCACGGAAGTCCCGCCTCTGCGGTACCATGGCGCTGCCATGCCCATGGCGCTGCCATGCCCATGGCACTACTATCCGTCGCCTCGCATCTACATCCCTTTTCTTCACAATCAGTAGATATGCCTCCGTGACACTCCTCCGAGTCCACCTCCATTCTAACTGATTGCTTGATTTTGGGTAGCTAATGTAATATCCTATTAGTCCCACATCGGAAGTGGGGAATGTGTATGATTAGCTTATAAGGGTCTGATGAGTGTACTACGTTAACTCCCGCTTAAGCATTTTGGTCCGCCGTCGAGGACCAAAATGGAGTTATTGGCCAGTTAGCTCATCAGACTCGGTTCGTGACATTTGGTATCAGAGCCGACCTAGCATTTGGGCAGGGTGAGAGGGCTCGAGTAGGAAAGGGCTACCCGTGGATGGAGTCGAGAACTCATCACGGCGTGGAGCCACCACTGAGTTAAACCTCACATGCACTATGCTAGGGTTCGATCTGGGTTATGTCGGGCCTTGACGAGGACGTCAAGCTAATTGAGTTGGGGATAATGTAATATCCCATTAGTCCCACATCGGAAGTGGGGAATGTGTATGATTAGCTTATAAGGGTCTGATGAGTGTACTGCGTTAACTCCCGCTTAAGCATTTTGGTCCGCCGTTGAGGACCAAAATGGAGTTATTGGCCAGTTAGCTCATCAGACTCGGGTCGTGACATTTGGTATCAGAGCCGACCTAGCATTTGGGCAGGGTGAGAGGGCTCGAGTAGGAAAGGGCTACCTGTGGATGGAGTCGAGAACTCATCACGGCGTGGAGCCACCATTGAGTTAAACCTCACATGCACTATGCTAGGGTTCGATCTGGGTTATGTCGGGCCTTGACGAGGACGTCAAGCTCAAACTCAGCCATCCCAACCTTTGTGCGCTCCACATTCTTCCAAGCTTGCCTGTTCTCGTGGTGCCTCTTGCACGAAGGGTTGACCATTCATCTGAATGCTAATCTCAGATGCCCGCTCCTCTGAGCGACTCCTTTTCCCTACATCTCCATGCCCGTTTTCCCCCAAACGGTCGCGCGTATGCTGACTGCCCTCAACGCAGCCCCGCTAGGTCCCCCACGTTTACATGCTAAGTGTTTCTATGAGTGCTTGTCCCGCTCTGATACCATCTGTCACGGACTTAGCTGGTTTTGCCTAAGTCGTGCGGCACTCTTGCGTGTTCGTCCGCAAAGGTCAGCCTCCCCGAAGCCTCCCATTGTCCCTTAGGACCAACAAAAGAGAGAACGGGTTAGAGAGAACGCCTCAATCGGGATCCACAAGCAAACATCTCCGAAAAACACTTCATAGACAATGCAAATTACAAACAAACTTTATAAGCTCTGAACAGTGGCACAACAAAGGGTAAAATGGTCCATTACAGATCGAGAATCTCTCGCATGTGTCCACATGGCACAACCTTTATTTACAAGCCTAAAGAGGCCACCAACCCAACTAAAATGGGACTATTAAGCCTTCGGCTGCCCCTCTACATGCTGTACAAGGCATGAACATGCCAAAAGACACAGACATACATAAGCATTACATCAAACATCCTGTTTCGAAGTTTGTCCGTGACACCATGGCGCCGAGTTTCGGTCGCCTTGGGATGGCCACGAACATTCCATCGTCCGCATACAAGCCCATGTATGAGTACCAAATTCTTCGAGTTAGCAATTCCCCTCACCTCTGTGAGCTTTGCATAACTCTTTTGGTCGTTGAGCAACTCATTCCACCTTGGATGGTCTCATCCTTTACCAAGCGCCTCTCTTGCCTTGAGCACCATTAAGTATGGTTGTCAACGTTGAGCCGTAGCTCAAACTCAACCATCTCAACCTTTGTGCGCTCCACATTCATCCAAGCTTGCCTGTTCTCGTGGTGCCTCTTGCGCGAAGGGTTGGCTATTCCTCTGAATGCCAATCTCAGATGCCCGCTCCTCTGAGCGACTGCTTTTCCCTACATCTCCATGCCCGTTTTCCCCCAAACGGTCGCACGTGTGCTAACTGCCTCAACGTAGCCCCGCTAGGTCCCCCACGTTTGCATGCTAAGTGTTTCTATGAGTGCTTGTCCCGCTCTGATACCATCTGTCCCGGACTTAGCTGGTTTTGCCTAAGTCGTGCGGCACCCTTGCGTGTCCGTCCGCAAAGGTCAGCCTCTCCGAAGTCTCCCATTGTCCCTTAGGACCAACAAAAGGGAGAACGGGCTAGAGAGAACGCCTCAATCGGGATCCACAAGTAAACATCTCCGAAAACACTCCATAGACAATGCAAATTACAAACAGACTTTACAAGCTCTGAACAGTGGCACAACAAAGGGTAAAATGGTCTATTACAGACCGAGAATCTCTCGCACGTGTCCACATGACACAACCTTTATTTACAAGCCTAAAGAGGCCACCAACCCAACTAAAATGAGACTATTAAGCCTTCGGTCGCCCCTCTACATGCTGTACAAGGCATGAACATGCCAAAAGACACGAACATACATAAGCATTACATCAAACACCTTGTTTAAAAGTTTGTCCGTGACAATGCGGTAGGGTGGTCTCGCTGGAGGCTTCACTCCTGGCTCCAGCTCGATGCTGCGATCCACGCCTTTGCGTGGTGGAAGAGTCTTCGGCAACTCGGGTGGCATAACGTCTTTGAACTCTTTCAGGACGTTCGCCACCACAGCAGGTTCTTGAATGGCCTTCTCGTTGAGTGGCTCTAGCTTCATAGCAGCCACGAATGTCAATCCGCCTTTTCGCACCCCTTTCTTCAGTTGTAATGCCGATATGTGTTGGGGCTCCTTGGTTCCTCTCCGAGAGACGGGAACCACGCAGGGGTCATCGCCTCCCATCATACATAGGGAGTTCAAGAATGGCATTAGCACCAACTTCGCCGCGTGCATAAACTCCATTCCAAGAATCACTTGGAAGTCATCTAGTGGCACGGCCATCATGTTGGTGTTCCCGCTCCATGTCCCGATTTTGATGGGAACACCCTTCGCCAACCCGGAGATTTGCCTGGCCTCCGAGTTCACCGCCTTCATTCGGCTTGGACTCTTCTCCAAGATCAACCCAAGTCGCTGTGCTTCTCGATCGGCTATGAAGTTGTGGGTAGCGCCCGTGTCCACCATTGCACGGGTCGTTTGGCCATTTAGCTTGATGTCTACATACATCAGCTCACTACTTCCTGCTTTTTGTAGCTTTGTCTTGATGTTCTCCCCCACTTGACCCCGCATGGCGTTCAACAAACGCATTGTTCCCATTCGGGGTCCTTGCGACTCCTCGTCGTCGTTGCTGGATTCAGAACTGCTCGAACTAAGAGAAACAGCTTTGCTCTTGTCCGATCGGGGGGTGGTGGATGGAAGCCGTCAAAGCATTGAGTGCCTGTTTTTGTGGGCACTCCCTCACCATGTGCGGTCCTCCGCACAAGAAACATCCTCCAGGTTTCGAGGTCTTGCCTTTCGGGTTTGGCCCTTTGTGGGAACTCTTCTTCTTTTGTTCGCCCCCGAGCTCCTTCCCTCGAGAATGTTTTGGAGGGCGATTTCCTGAAGATTGTTTCCTTCTCCCTGGGTCTTCGGAGGAAACAAAGTCGGTGAGCCTTTCTGCAGCAGCAATTGCCTCGACCACATCGGTAACATTCCTTCGATTTAGCTCCTGTTGAGCCCATGACTTCAAACCATCGAGGAAGCTGAACAACTTGTCCTTCTCGGACATGTCCTGTATGTCCAGCATTAGTGTAGAAAATTATTTTACATAGTCTCAGATGGTGGTACTTTGGCGGAGTTGTCTCAACTTCCTTCTTGCGACGAACTCTGTGTTCTCCGGTAGGAACTGAGTTCTCAACTCCCGCTTCAAGTCCTCCTATGTGTCGACTCGACACCGACCTTGTTTGATCTCCTCCCAACGGGTTCGCCACCAAAGTTTTGTATCTCCGTTCAGATACATTGTTGCTATAGAAACTTTGGTATCTTCAGAATCGGGCCTCGTAGCTCGGAAGTATTGTTCCATGTCGAACATAAAGTTCTCGAGCTCTTTGGCATCTCTTGCCCCTCCATATCCATGAGGCTCGGGTGCCCTCAAATTTTGTGGCGGTGCAACGTGGGTGTTGCTTCCTCCCGCATTTAGTGTTCTTGTGAGCATGACCACCTTTGAAGTGAGTTCCGCCACAACATCCTGTAAGTGTTGCACGGAGTCTTTGGTGTCATCAGACAGTCGGTCGACTAGGGCCTCGACCTTGTCAATCCTGGACTCCGCTTCCTCTTGCGAGCTCTCTACCCCAACAAGCCTTTGTTGGCCATGGTAGAGTTCCTCTATGCTCGCTTCAAGAACATCCAGGTGGGTTTTCGCCGTTGTGAGTCTCTCCTTGTGACTCTTTTTCCCAGTTAGCGCTCCAGATTGCGTTTCCTCCGCTCGCGGAGAGTAGCCAACTTCTCGCTCATCATGTTTGCTGCTGCGCTCCTCTTGAGCGGCTCCAACAACATGAGAGCGAGTGTGCACATGCAGCCCACCTGCGACTGCTTGGGGCAAGGGTCCGGCTTGCCCCGTCTTGCTTGATTCGCCACGATGCTTTGCCATGGCGAAGTTGCGAAGTTCGTTCGCTGCTCGCTCGAAGTGCTTGCCCGCTTTGATACCACAATGTCACGGCCTTAGCTGAAATTGCCTAAGGCGTGAGGCACCCTTGCGGCCAAGACGCGAACTTAGCTTGCGTTGCCTAAGTCGCGCTTCGCCCTTGCGATATTGCTCCGCAAAGATCAGCCCACTTGTAACCTCTCGCAGGTCCCGAAGGGCCTGTAAAAGAGAAAGTTGATTAGTTCGAAAGAACGAGTAACGGACAAGTCCCGAAGTCTCATGAAAAGGGGAAGCTTTACAAGCAATTCAGCGAGCACCTTGCGTGCACAAGAGAAAAGAGGGAGAGGGAGAAAACAAGGGCTTTAGAAGGTTGAACGAACAGCTGCAAGCCCACAAACAGCTGCTCACCGAGTCCCGGGCGCGACAACAAGTTCCCGTCAAGGCAACGTGCGAACTTGCGAATGAGTGTTCAACGCCCGGTACTATACCGAAGCCCCATCCAGCCCTGTGTCACCCGGGGGGTTCAAAGGGGCTGAGATGGCTGACGTTTTGGTGAGCGGAGGCAGATTCCAGAAATCAGCCCGCGGCACGCGAAAACGGAGCTGTTTTGGGCTGTTTTGAGGCTGTTTTGCTCGATTCGGTGAGCGGTTGCTTTGTAACGCTACAGCTGGTTCAAACTTACATTTTTATAAGCAAAATGACCCAAAACCAAGAGAAAACATGCTGTCAAGCAGCTGTACATGCAGGTGTGAGCGACGAATGGTTCGTTGAACGGAGTTGTTGCGAGTGCGCGACGACCGTTCGTGACACCATGTCTGTGTTTCTTTGCTTTAGCTGTTGAGAGGTTGGACCATTAATATGCTTATGATTGTCTATTCATCAAATTTTCTCTCATTGCAGTTATACTTCAATCCTGCAACAGTAAAAATGTTGAGCAACCTGAAGGTAATGCTTTTTATATAAAGATTGGGTTGATTTCGATGTTGTTTCTTTGCTGGAATGATAAATGCTCATGGAGTTTTGTTTAGAGGTTCTTTTTTCCTGTTATGATGATTATACTATGATTTTCTAATTGATAAACAGATTTTGGTTGGTGAAACCAACATAAATATGCTTTATCAATGACAAAATAGCCTTCTTTTGGCTGGCAAATGGAGTCAGCAGACATGAATATATTATGCATGGCTCTTTAGTGTTTGTTGACTACATTATAAAGAAGAATATATGGCTATATCTGGCTTTCCTAGCTGGTTTTTGTCAAGAAAAGACAGTTGTGGACAGCCCATAAAAGCCTTGCTTATTCTCTTGATATCCGTCCTATTCTAGATTCTTTGAAGATATATTTTTTTTATGCTTTGATGATATACCATGTCCTCTTTTATTCTATGCTTGGCTTGTTCTCACAAGATGCTGAGAAATGAATTTATATTGAAAGAAAATCACTGATATTGTGGTGCAATTTACACACTTGAAGGTTCTGGTGATTGCAGTCCTTTTAAAGATTATAATGCGAAGGCGATTTTCCATAATTCAAGTAAGTTTGGGCCCTCGAATGATTTGCCGTTCATGTGCATGAATGCATTATGTACTATTATACTTTAATGGATGAGAATTAGAAATGCCTACAATTTTTAATGGGTTTTAAATGTGAAATTTGATATGCTAATACAGTAAGTGCTTGATATGAGATGATCTGGTGGGGCCTAACTGCAAGTCATATAGATTGCTGATCCTTATTATTCTTGATTCTGGTGATAATATTTTTATATTGACCTTTAAGTTCTTCACTTATTCTTTTTTGTTGATGAGCAGTGGGAGGCTCTTGCACTTTTGTTGATTGGGATAAGTGTAAATCAGCTCCGGTCATTGCCTGAGGGTTCCACAGCGCTGGGTCTACCTGTTACAATGATTGCTTATGTGTATACACTAGTTTTTGTAAGTTTGATCATCTATACTTATATTCTTAATTGTTGTTGTTGCTTTTAGTTTTTGCATTGAATACTTTTTTATTGTTTCCTCTAATTAGATGGCCATTTTTTTGGGAAAATTATCTAATTAACTTGTTAAGTTATTCTGTTGGATCTTACTCCAAATCTTCTGTTATCACTAAAATGCTTTTGTTAGGTGAACATCCTTATCTTTAAAATTTTAAAATGTATATAAGTTGGTAACTTATTTATCCGCAGGAATATTGAAGTTTTGATGTAAACTTTTGAGTACATGATAAATTCCAGACTTTATCCAGTGTGGAATTTTAGTTTTAGTGTATCATACTATTCTCTTTTAGGATAGGCTATCAAGTGTTAGATGGTTGACAAATGCACGAAGATTATCAATATTCTTGTGCTACCTTCTTTTCTATAGTCCACCTAGAAGTTATTTTTTCTTTCTTTTCTTGAAACAAGGTGTTGAATGAACACTTGGTTTATATACGTATATCGGACAAGTAGCTAGCTAAGTGATGCCTCGGATGTATGAAGATTTCTATTTGTATAGTTTACACTATATAGTTCTGTCTTAAATGCTCACATGGTATTTTAACATTGCAGGTTACTGTTCCATCAATGGCCTCCGTCTACAATGAATATGCTTTAAAAAGCCAGTTTGAGACAAGTATCTACCTTCAGGTGACTCTTTATAATTGAATGTGGTTTTGCCAATCTCACTATTAATAATGAATAGCTTAATAAGTCTCTGTACTTGTTTTCTCCCTATCTGCCAATTTATCTTCGATAATTATGTGCTTTTATAAAGGCCATATTTGTTTAACATTTAACTTTTTTTGCAGAACTTATTTTTGTATGGTTATGGTGCAATATTTAACTTTTTGGGCATTATAGGAACTGTCATTATTAAAGGTGTGTATTTTTGACTCTTGTTTAATATGTAATGCTGAACATTTATGCTATACATAGTTGATATGCTAATTCTGACCAGTTTACATAATTTGAGCTGATCTACCTGTGATGATCCTATTTTGGTTGTTACTGCACTAATATAGTCTTATGATTTCTGATATTGAAATAAAATCACTTTACAGGTCATATCCGATACCATTTACCAATTTCAAGCAAGAATGAATCTTTTTAATCAGTGTTTTCAAAAGGTGCTTGAGCGAGATGAGGCCTGAGTGCCTGGCAAAACCGTCGGGTGAGGTGTTTCGATGAAGCGCCGACCAGGCACTCACTTGAGCCTAGGTGTCAGGCGCCTCGGGTGAGTGCTCAAGTGAAGATGGGTCTGGATTCATGCTTGGTTCTTGCCTTGCTCGAGCGCCTTATAAAACCTTAATGTGAGGTGTTTCAATGAAGCGTCGCCTAGGCGCTTGCTTGTGCCCAAGCACCAGGCGCCTTGGGGGAGCGCCTGAGTGAAGATAGGTTCAAGTTTGTGCCCTGGTTCAATTGAACCAACTAACCTGCCCTAACACAACCCCTCCCTCCACCCTGCCCAACCCAGTTTGTCTTCGAAGTGAAACCCTACGTTCGTCGCCATTGCCTTCGTCCGTAGTTCCATCCGTCGTCATCTTCATCCGCAGCTTCCTCCATCATTATCGCCTTCATCCACAGCTTCCTTTGTCATCGCCACCTTCATCCATAGCTTCCTCCACTGTTGCCTTCGTCTGCATCATCCTCTTTCGGCTCTGCCTTGATTCGCAGCTTCCTCCATTGTTGCCACGTTTGTTCGCAACTTCCTCCGCCAATGCCACCTTCATCCACAGTTTCCTCCGCTGCCATCGCCCTCTTGCGTAGCTTCATTCGCCACCCTCTCCTTCCCCTGCCTTCCTGCATAGGTGTTGGTTACGCTCTTCTTAATCTATTCTTTCTCATCTCGATTAACTTGTTGTACCATATTAAGGTGGTGCACTATTACTTTGTTAGGAGTTAGAACTGTTTAGCACCATATTGGAAACACTGTTTAGTACAGGTCTCCATCAGTAGAACCTTGTTTAGCATAGGTTTTAATCGTAATATATATATTTTAAATTATAATATTCTGGAGTGTCTCACTTCGCTTTGGTGGGCGCCTAGCGCCTCAGGTGTTTTGGGACCTTGGCATCTAGCGCTTTTAAAAGTATTGTTTTCCATAAGTATTGACAACTTTAATGGTGGATTTACTAGGAATATAAAATCAATATCTACAACATGTTTTGTGTCAAGGTTTTCTTAGTTTTAATATCAAATATATTTAGATCATTTGGTTTTAGTCATTACTAGGCTTACATAGAACATGTTAAAACTCTGAATAACCAAGGGGTCACGGTCGCAGAAATTTAAAAAAGAAAAAAAATCTGAAGGAGAACAAATTGTTAATGTTACTACTTAGTAGATCAACCACTGAAGAAATTAAATGTGGATTTTAGATTTGCTTGAGTTCCTTTAGCTTCTTTACATGATAATGCTAAAGCAAAAGGGGAGTTTATGCATATGGACAAATATTAAAAAGAATCAAAAGAGACCAAAAAAGGGAAAGATGAGAAATCGTTGATTTTTTTCTTTATTTGTTTTCTTTTAGACAGTGCTCAAGGGATATGCATTTTTTTTTCTTTTTGCAAATGATAACTGGTGAGGGCAATGATGAAAATATTTATCAGTTAGGCTAACTCACATCTTCATAGTTTCTATTAAATTAAAAATTAGCATGATAATCAACTACACCACCACATCTATATGATAAGTGCAGTTTTAGTGGCACTTTTGATTCATAAGCAGTAGTGAGAAAATTCATTGGTAACCTTCACCAAAAATTGTTCCTTACATCGTTCATAGAATCGATATATGATGATCAAGATGTCAAAAGAAACTGATATAAAAGTTGTATTAATTCTTAGTTTTGTATACTTGAGCCATAAAATATTTTAAACAGCTGTTCTTCTGTAAAAAGCTGCAATTCTTTGTTTTTCTTTTATCTGAACCATGAATAAAATATTATTATCTACAAAATCAAGGCTCAATTTTTGGGTATTTGATGTTTGATACTAGAGTTCTTAATTTGGCCCATCTCATAAACTGAGATCCACCCTCCCATACTTTCGTTGTCTTTGGTCTTGAACCTCTAATACCCTACAGCGAATGCATCTCTTCCTGGCATATTTGTGATGCTTATGCCTAAAAGTTTCCTAAAGCGGGGAAAATTTGCAGTGCATGGTGTATTAGCCGAACTAGTTTAATTCTAAATATGCCAGCACAGAGAAGGGTCTTTACCATAACAAGTGCCAACACTTCTCTATCTCCATAAGCATGACACCTTTTGTTGGGAGTTGTACTAAAAATCTTGATTTGCTCTGTCCAAATGGCCTTAGTTGTTGACATACAGAAAATTCAAATAAATGCTCTGAAGATGACTATGTTGACTTCGATTTTTGTATTTTGATTTGTTAGCTATTATTAATTATGCTTCTAGTTCAGAATACCCGACATGCAGATTTGTGTCTGTTAGATGCATATATATTTTTTTGTGTAACTAGTTCTCCTAATTCAGTGACGGGCATAGAGGTTATCATCTTTTATATGCATGTGCTTATTTTGTTAGTCGTGCATACAATTGCACATAAATCATATCATAAAGTTTTGTCTGGTGATTTCATGTTATGTCATTTCACCTAATGGTTTGTTTTGTCTGGATTTGCAAAGGATTTGTGGTGCACATTTGTAAAATTGTTTGGAAAAATGTATATGGTTTGAGTTCTATTAATACTGTACGTTGTTTATGATGCCTTTTACTAGATATTTTGATTATTCTTTTGTTTCACATTTTAAAAACTTTGATAGGACCTAGTAGCTTCAATATCCTTGAAGGCCACTCAAAGGCTACAATGTTTCTGATATGCAACAATGCAGCACAGGGCATACTTTCGTCCTTCTTTTTCAAATATGCTGGTAAATTGGAATGTTTGCTATGTCTTTAATTTTGTTGCTTACCCAGTGCTAGACACCTTTACTTCTGTGCTGTTTTAGTCTTAATTATTCACATGAATGATGCTTGTAGACACAATCTTGAAGAAGTATTCATCTACCGTTGCCACAATTTTTACTGGCATAGCATCTGCTGCATTATTTGGTCATGCATTGACCATGAACTTTATCTTGGGGATTTCCATAGTCTTTATATCTATGCACCAGGTATTTGCTGAACATATCTTAAATTATTTAAGCCTTTCATTTCCTCGACAACTCTGACACTTTTTCAATCAGTTCTTCTCGCCCATGGCCAAAGTCAAGGATGAGACACCAGTTGGGAAATTGGAAGTGATGGAAGCTCAACATACCAGGTGCACCCTTTTGTTTATTTTGATTCTTTTGGTGAACTATTTTCTTCTTAACAACAGTACCACTTAATAGGGATTTTATTCACCACTTATTCTTTTTAGTAATTTGGTTGTTATATAGTTATGTTTTTGTTAAGAATGCCCTGTTCAGAAATGATCTTTGTGATGTAATTTGACCCACTTGCTAAAGGTGAGGGTTTGAAGCTTCATTTGATAAATTTTTTGAAGGTGCTAACTTAGCTTGATAAAACTTTGAAGATTAAAAAAATAAATCCCATCCTCATCACTTATCATGTGAAAAAAAAAAACACTACCCAGAAAGTTATTTTGGACATTGAATGTACATCTTTGGATGTTACTGTTTTGTGTTTACAAAATGATTTATTCATTTTAAGTTCATTTCAGAATACGGTTGCCTCTGTTTTCAGGTCAAAGGAAACTTCTTTCGTAAACATGGCTGCTGGTGCTGCTGAAGATGTAAACAATTGTCTATACAATAAGTTGTTAGTTACTGAATTAATATATTCTTACACATCACAGTTGCTTTCTTTCAGGTCAGCCACCGCACTGGTCATGATGAGAGACAACCGCTTTTGCCCATTTGATGGTATGTCCAAGGCTTCACTCTGACTCTTGCAAACATTTTAATTTAGTGCTTTATCTAACCACTGAGATGCTTTCTATCGAATCTCTTACATTTCTGTTAGTCTCTTAGAGATTTTTACTCATTCTTCCAGGATCCAATTTTTTTATTAAATTGATCTTTTCAGGAAATCTGGTCTTTTGGTATTTAGGCATGTTTTTATGCATGGCCAGTATGTGCAGCCATGTAATAGCTACTTCTGGAAGTCTTTGGGGATATATGTTGGTGGGTAGGAGCCGAGACTTGTTATAGGCGTTTAGTATGTGTGTTATATAATACTTGAATGGAACAAGCAAAATATATCTGCTTCTGGATAGATAATGTTCTAGTGAACCACATGGTCATCGGCACACTTACGTTCTATTCCTCTTTTCACATCCCTGTGAGGTGTTACTGATTACTGTTGCTATGCTCACAGCAACTTGCATTTATATTTTGCAACCATCATCAAGTTGATACCTACATGAAACTATGAACCAATCAAAGTTGCAGCATCCTTACTTTGCAATGGATCTCTGCTACAGGTATACTATGGAGTGATCCTTTTTATTGACCTACGGATGAGCCACCAGCTAGTTATAATAATTCTCAGCAAAGCATAAACAAGATAGAGAATAGTTCTTCTCTTTTTGGTCTGTATCGGGCAAGCTTGTTTCTTGTGGTCTTCTTATAGGCAAGATGATGAACAAATGAAGCAAGAGCAGCTTGAGCATTCAGAGGATGATGAGATGAAGAAAATTGAACAGGTGAAATCCCAACATCAGCTTGTCGGTGTAAGATCCAAGAAATAGACTTCCCTAGCAACCAATTTACATAAATTTTGTCTCTCATCTTGTGGTATTATATCACTAGGAATATATATATATATATATATATATATATATATATATATATATATATATATATATATATATATATATATATATATATATATATATATATATATATATATATATATTCTCAGCTCTTTTGTGTAAAATTTGGATGCATGTTTCCCTATTCTTTTAATCGATTTGTTATTCCTTTTTGTATGGATACCTATGTTTTCTGCTATTGTTCACATTTATTTTATTTTCTTATGGCATTGGTGGACCGGCAAAATCTTCAATGTGATTGAAAAGCTAGAGCCACTATGAATGACAAGTTTGTGTTTGTTGCTCAATGAGAAGTTTGGTTCTATAGAATTATCACACATGAATTCTGCCTTTGTTGTTGTTCACAACCAAGTTTCATACTCTTGGTAAAGGTTGACTGAGATAAATAAATGAACTATTGGGGAAATAAATAACTGTGCTATGCATAAACATGTTATGCACATTATGTTTATCCTAATTTCTCATGTAAGGATAGAAATAGAAATAAAAATAAAATTAAGTATGATTTTTGCTATATTATGCTCAATATGCTGGAAAATGCCAAATTCTTAACCCTAAGCATGAGTTTGCATAATGTAAGCATCACATTATTAATAAAACGAGTCATTGTTTAGTGATTTAATTAATCATGCCATTTAATTATCGTGTAAAATACCTGTAATCATGCCATTTGGTATAAATTTAACGATATCAATCATGTGTTACACAAGTGGTTTTCGGATCTTTTATTTTAAAAAATTTGGATCTTTTATTTTAAAAAATTCGGATCTTTTATTTTAAAAAATATAGTATATAAGCCATTCTCATCGAGTCTGAGTTAACAAACGTTAGAATTTATTTATGTGACATGTTCACTGATAATAAACTATTAATATAATGATATGTATAATTTAAGTTTTTTTAAAAAACTTGTTATACGCATACGACGTCATACGCATCTAGCCTCTCTCGCGTTGACGACGAGCTTAGGAGCTTTTGAATGTTACTCGCCAGCTCCAAGGTGTATGCCACCATGTCACATACTATGATGCTTGTTAGGAAAAGAGTCGACACTAAGAGGGGGGGTGAATTATTGCAGCGGTAAAAACGTCGGTTCTGAAAATTCTTTCGTATGATAAAAATCGATTTTGGAAACTTAACTTGAAACACGTGTTCGTAAATGTATTGAAGGCGGTAAGCAAGTAAAATGGTTTATAGTAAAGTAAATGGCAACAATAGAAATACAAACCAGAGAACACGCCAATTTTATAGTGGTTCGGTCATCGTGACCTACATCCACTCCGTCGATTCCTCTTCCGTCAAGGCCACCGGCATCCACTATCGGTCTTCTTTCAATAGGTGAAGACCAACCACTTTTTACACCCCTCTTTTTTTTTTCACATGTTTAGGAGACAACCTTTACAAGCACACACACTCCTCTCTAAATAGAATTCTAAGTTTAAGTTAGAGGAGGGATTTCTCAAGTGATTTCTGCGACGTTTTCTCAATTTAAAACTCTCATCGCTTCTCTAGTTTAACTAGAGATGAAATGAGTATTTATAGGCTTCAAGTTGATTCAAACTTGGAGCCTAAAAACATCTCATCCCGGGTCTCCTAGGTACAGGCGGTACCACCGCTAGTGTTAATCTGACACTAACACTGCGCTGGGTGGTACCACCGCCTCTGCTATGACGGTGCCATTTCTTGGGTCACTGTTTGAGCCTTTCATTGGGCCCAACACAATCCTTACATGGGCCAAATTGGCCCCTAATTGGGTTGGCCCAAATCCAATCCAAATTATGTGCTAACTACCAAATCTAAGACATTTACTAAGCTAAACAAGTCCTATGAGTCAAGTTTTCTTCTGACGATCTCTCGGCAATGTTCCAGCGGACTCCCGACAAGCTCCTAGACTTCACGACGATCTATTTGGCGAGTTCCGACGAGCTTCTTTGGCAAGCTCCGAGACTTCTCGGCTGGTTTTTGTAGAACTTATGACGAACATCCGGACTTCCGACGAACTCTCGAACTCCTAACGAAATCACGTTCTTGACTCCGGGACTCCATTTTGCTTTATGCCTTGCTATCGTAGTTAATCCTGCACATGTACAAAACACACTTCGATCTAGACAATTAATACTAAGCATGAATCATTTTGTTCGGCATGTCATTGGTCCATCGATGCTTCGTCCGATTCGTCGGCGCATCGTCCTCTCTTGTGGCCTATTGCCCAATCGGCCAGTTGACTCCGCAACTCCAATATCCTTGGCGCAATATCCGCTCTTCTTGGCCCAATATTCGAATCCATAGCCCGAAGCCTTCTATCGATACGTCGATCGATCCTCCGGCTCGACGTCCAATCTTCTGACATGTTCCATCAGCCCAACATGATTCTTCCTGCTTTAATTATCTCATCCTGATCGAAGCATCCCGCGTCACTAAAAACGTAGATCAAATCATAAATACTTATCAATTGGTTTCATCATCAAAATACGAGATTCAACAGTGCTGCTTACCACCATGAACAGTACCCACTCTGATCCCAACGAGTACCATCATACATTGTAAGCCACCTCCCCCGTGAAACACGACATCGCAAAGACGAAAAGCAAATGAAATGAGTGGTTGAGCAGGTCCATGTAGCACTCCCACACCTTCTTGCTCTCCTTAATCAGCTTGTCGAGAAAAAGGAAGCAGCGGAGGCCGTAACGCTAGACGAAGGCAGAGAGGCAAAGGTAGGAGAGGTTGGAGGCGAATGTAAGGGAGAGTTGAACCACCACGTCATAAGCATGGAGGGTGAGGGCGCGAGAGAGGACAAAGTGGGAGGCAATGGGGACAAAGACGCCCAAGAGGAGGAAGAGGAACTAGGAGACTACTGCGTGCCTAGTGTTGGACTGATCGACGCACATCCACCTGAGGCAAGACGGGAAGCTCCAAAGCTCGTCGTGCGTATAACGCCTTGCTAAGCAGTAGTGGCTTGGTGCTGCTGATGGTGGTCGCTTCTACGACGACGTCTCTTCCCACCGTTGATGGAGGTATAAGTTTTTCTCTTACAACTTAAATTACATGTGTCATTATATTAATGGTTTATCGTGAGTCAACATGCCACGTAAGCATACTCTAACGTCTGTTGATTCAAACTTGATGAGAAGAGCTTATATGCTACGTTTTTGAAAATGTAAAAGTTATTTTAGACATGAGTAGACCATAAGGGCCTAAGAGGTTCATGACTAAAACCATAAGGGCTAAAATAAATATTAACCTTAAATTATATGTGTTATTATATTAATAATTTATTATGAGTCAGCATGCCACGTAAGTAAACTCTAACATCTATTAACTCAGACTTGATAAGAGGGATTTATATGTTATATTTTCTAAAATATAGAGATTATTTTAAACACGAGTAAATGATAAGGGTTTAAGAGGCTTATGATGAAAACCATATATTTAAAATGAACCTTAACTCAATTAAAATTCATAAAAGAAATAACAAATTATATCAATTGAATATATATATATATATATATATATATATATATATATATATATATATATATATATATATATATATATATAATCTTAAAAGATATAGTAAAATAAAGGTGTGGATCTGGATCCAAAATCCTAACCATACTTCCACACTAGCCATGTGACCTTGGATGATGACTAGATTTTAATTGCATTATTCGGTCAATTAGTCCGCCACGTAGAAAAGTCGTCCAACTTTTACAATTATATTAATATAAAATTGTACAAAAAATTTACGCTAATCATATATATTTTTTAAAAAGAAATATCTGACTCTTTTTGTAACTCCGCACACGACATCTTCTAGGAAACAAGAAATCACTCTTTTTTACACATGCACACAATGTCTTAATCATCAGCGTATTTCTTAGGAGACAAATAGTCATCTCAAACTTGCACAAGTTGTAAGCGTTTACTATGTAGGATTCAAATCCTAGGAGAAATAAACACTCTCAACATAAGAAAGGGTAAAAGAAGGAACAACAGTCTTAGAACACAAGCAAAGTTTTTGTCTTCAGATTTGGGGCACTGGTAATCTTGGACAAATTAAACTAGGAACTTGGAATGGAAGCTGTCCATTTGGGCCATGACAGCCACTTGCCAGGTTAAACCTTTTTCACTGCCATCTTTCAAGAACTAGCATCTGCTAATATTATTATAAATCAATGGCATTTGACTTCTTGGGGGCACATATTTCTGGTTCTCCTTCAATTTTATGACACTGGAGATTGAAACAGGAAAGGATGCATTAAAGGCCAAGTTGTGACTTCTGGTGCTCAGCCTTTGACTTTGTAAAATTGAACAGTACCTTAGAATAAACTAGCAAAAGAAATGCAATAGAAGGTCTCCTAACCCTGGTTTCCCCATATCAATCCTTTGGAAGAGTGGACATAACATATTTTCCCCTTCAAATTGTAATTATATATATATATGTGTGTATATATTATATCTCCAAGTACACTAATATTTTATATATATCAATCATGTCAGCATCTGTCTTGCAAACTCAACTTAGCAACTATTGATCATGGTTATCATCAAATTTAAATAATAGCAACTATTCTTTATTACTTCAACAATTATTTGATTTATCATGTTTCTCGACATTTCTGAAAGGATATTAATGTTAAATTAAGTTTCAACATCATTATACTAATGGTCAACTCATAAATATTAAATTAATGGAATCAATATAAAAGTCACTGACTTTTATTTTAGCAATGCTAGTGGGTTCCCTTTGAAAAGAACCCATTGTTGTTTAAGATCAGTGTTGACAAGTGAAGCATACCGTGTGCACTATCCAGGACATGATGACCTACAACAGAAGAACTTCTATATCCTTTTGTCATCTAGCATTGTCTAGCTCATTTAATCCCATTGAAGGAGGACTCTCAAATGATGCTTTTGCTTCAAGGGTGGTGTGTACTTCCACAGCATATCAAAATATTTTGTCTGCCACATTTTAGAATGGTCTCCTTACGCAACCAAACCATCTCCTTTCTTGAGGAAATGATGTCCTCCACTTTAGTCATTCACTCTACAGCATAATTTCCTGCACCACTCATGGGGAAGGACAAAAGATGGAGTGGGGATGAGATCCTGTGGTGAGACAAAGATGGGTGTTTCTACTTGATCTTTGCTTAGGTTTGGGGAGCTTTGGGGCACAAGCAAACATGAGTGCAGCTCCTTGGGAGCTTCTTGTACCTCATTTGCACTTTAGCCTCCAAGATTGATTGCACCATGAACACCTTAGAGAAGGGACACCTTGATGAAGGACCTTTGAATTTTTCATGATAATTTTTTTTTTTGATTGGATATCCAGTTATTCTAAAAGCTTTAGTTGTTCCTAAATTATCATATATATATATATATATATATATATATATATATATATATATATATATATATATATATTACATTTTATATGTCATTTAAGTATGTGCATGAGATTTTCGTCAATGCAATTTTAGAGAGGGTCAAATGCTTAATTTAAGCTAAATTTATAAAAAGGTTATTTCTGTGATACAAATCTTGATCACCTAAATATATCATTTAAGCTAGTTAAAAAATATTATATAATATTTAATCAAATGTTGGATGATATATAGAGAGATGGATAGAGACATTGTTCTAATTCATAACCTCTTCTAATATCATGATAATTATTTTGAATTAAATTTCCAAAATCTTCAAGAGTTTAAATTGTCAGAAAATGATCATGATATTAAAATATTTGACAATAAAAGATTTCAATGGGGTATCCAGAAATTCTTAAAGCATAAGTGGTTAGCAAAGAATATAGTATTACATTAAATTATATCACCTCTCAGTTGTCAAAAAAGTATATAGTTTAAGTCAATTAGGAAACAAAATGCAGATATTAACTAAATATTAAATGATATATGGAGGGACAAATGCATGGTTCTGATTCACAACCTGTTTTGATTTGAATAATCAAAGATTTGAAGAGTTTAAACTATCAGAAAATGATACGTCAATTGGAGTTACATTTAAAACAAATCTCCAATATATATTAGATTCTAACACTTGATGATGAGTTTGTACCCACTAGGGAGGTTGATGGATCATGGTGACAGTCTCCATATCCATCTGGAATAGGACAAGTCGAGTCCCCACTGGTGTAGGCATTACAAGTATCACCACCTAATTTTGATTCGGGGATCACTTGAAGTCCACTTGTAGTGGCTTCACCACTTCCTTGTTGGAGCTGCAACACTAAACCTAAGAAAGGATTGGTCGATGCATGCCCTAATAATGATGGAGGACAGAGATACGGCAATGGACTCGTGCTATGTCTAGGTTAGGTCATGAGCTGTGCCTCCCCTAATAATGGCGTCCTTGCATGGACTACTAAGCTAAAAGCTTAATGTTAAGATCTAGGATTACAACGATGCAACTTAGCTAAGGATTCATTGACTTTTCTCATCAGCTTGTAGTCCATACTTAATGGATGTCAGCTTCTTGGAAGATACCATACAAGCCAGGCACATGGTACCTGCAGATATGAGAACCCCAGTGATTCATATAATTTAGCCTATCTTATCCATCGATAAGATAGATTAAATTATAATAAAATTAGAAAATTGAAAGAAATAAAAATCAGGAGTCATATAAATACCTACAAAGAAATTGACCCACTTTGATCCAATGATGTTGTAAGCACAATGAGACACTAATTATACAATGACCCACGTGGATCTAGAATCATCTAGATCCTTTAATTATTGGTCAGTTTGATTCTCCCATCAATCTCAAATCCATTGGGAAAAATACTTTTTTAAGAAATTTAATATGATACAATTTTTCCCAACTAAATGAACCCTTTCTGATTTGCTATACAAAATAGTTGTATCATCTATATTTAATCAATCATATAACTTAAACATAGAACGACCGATTACTAGTTTTTTTTCATGATTTTGATGTTTTGGGAAAGTCATTTTGGATAATCCATCTTGGGCAAAGTTAGGCTAACCATAATGATATATCTTACAGTCCATCTTGGTAAGTTAGGTTGACCATAACGATATATGTTGTTGAGAAAATGGATCAGGTTGGATCTGACTTCACAAGTTAGGCTAACGACCAAAATTGGCCTAATTACGAATATACATTTTTTTTGAAGTCATGAGACTATTCAAGTAGTCTCTGCCCAACCAGAACTCTACAGGTTCTAACCTATGCCATAGGGTAACTGTAGATTTGGATCCAGTAAGTTTGGACGCTGCAAGCATCTTTCAACAGAGGACAATTCAACACTTGCAATAGAGTTAAACTATGGTGTAATGCAGCTAATATAACTCATGTAATCTATGAGTGATGGCTTTTAATTCTTGATCACAAATCTTGAGACAGTGAGCTGAAACAATCTATTATTAACTACACCCAATCAGCTAGTTTTCTTCTGTTTATAGGGTCGAGAGTTTGAACCATCCCTACACTTCCTTTTGTCTTCAGCAATAAAATTATTTTTTCTAAAAATAAATAAATAAAAATTATTCTATAAGTTCAGTACTTGAGATGTCCATGGATGTAAAGGCGAGCACAAACACACGGATGATCAAGCTGCTTGATGTGTTTTTGATCTACCATGACAGGCTTTACACATACTTCTCCCACCCCAATTTTCGACACATTATTATTTGCATGGTATGTGGGATTGGAGCAGACCATTTACTTTTTTTGTTTTTGTTTTGTTGCTTTAGTTTTTGATCCATCGATGATGAGGCACACTCATGGATTGACAGTGAGTTTTTTCCCTTCTTTGTTTTGGTTTTAATTATGTGATAATATTTTATGAGATAGAGATAGAAAGTTCCTTCTTAAAAAATATATAGTATAGCTAATATACAAATTTCTTTCGAAATATTATAGCAAGGAACATGGTCACACATGTTATCCCAACTAATATGGCAATAGTCAATGATCCTAGGAGGCACTTCAGCTAGCATCAACATATATGTGCATCAATCAAGCCTGTGATTAAGGTTGCAGGTCCAGTTGTAGATTTGACCCAACCCTAGTCACCTACGAGTCAACAATCATATTTGGACATTTAGATTCTACAGCTTCCAGTGAATACAGATCATCAGATCACTAAGTCAGTGAAGAAACATTTGGTATGGACTAATTACCTAAAAAGACAAGTAATTCATTTGCAACACATTTAATTCTTTCCAAGAAAATGATTTCTCGTTCTATCAATAAGAAAAATCATTAACTATCGATAAGTTAAATCTTTATCAACTAAGCTATATGATATCTTAAAAAAAACATTTTTCTGTCAGTATTATGGACCATCACTGAATTTACTTTTCTTGATGACTGTTGCTTGGAAGCAATGGATGGAGTGAATTGAGAGCTAATCTTTCACAATGGGTTGAGTCAGATAAATATGACATACCATCTTCTATCGAACTTGTGGCCTGACTGAGTTGAAAGCTATTGGAACAAGAGGGAGAAGAAGGTGGTGGTTCTGATGTGGTACAGGGAAGCGACAAGTCATTTTCCCCAGGAGTACTTCCACTCCTGTGACTATGAGCTTTTATCCATCTATTAAAGCTTCTTCTCACAATGTTTGATATGAGAGCAGAACCTTTCTGCCTTTGGACTTTTAATGTCTCGGGCTTTGAGAAAAAAAAAAGATAAAAAAAGGAAAAGGGAAGCACGTTTAAAGATGATCTGCTCTCATTTATATTTCTAATCTATCTGCATTCATAGTTCCAACTGTACAAGATGGTGCAGCATGAGACACCCCATTGATTTGGTCATTGTATATTTATATCTGGTTTCTGTTTACTTATGAAACAGGCAATCATGTTAATAGCACTGGTCTTTTAACTTGATTGATTTGCCTAAAATGTTTGACACACTAAGCAACACTTAATTTAACCTCATATGATGCCCAAGTGCCTGAAAAAGCTACAAATGAACGTATGTGCAAACTGTAAGCTCTAGTGAGGCACATAAACTTGGGATTACAATAATTTTAATGGCCCTTAGAATGCTTTGTAAGTTCTAAATGGTCATCTCCTATTGACAGTTTAATAGACAAAAATTCAATTCACTTGTAGTTTCATTTTTTGTGGCATATGAAAGTTTTTATGTACATACCTCCCAAAAAATTAGCTATTGTGTAGTTTACTCCCCAAAATTTTGAAATGAGACTCATGTCCTGATGATTATATTCCTTGGCAAAGATAATTCTGAAAAGTTTAGGCTTTCAGAGAACAGCTTTTGAATTTGAGTTTTAAAGAGACAGAAGGTTCATTTCAAAATTATAACTTTTGCACAGACATTGATGAGATTACTGCTAATGTTGTTTGTACTTTGCTTAAACAAGACAATTGTTTAGTGGATTAGCGGGATGAGATTTGTGACGGAGAACCCTAAATAAATTCCATGTTGATTGCCAAAAAGATGGGTGCACTTTTTCTTTCTCAGGGTCTTCACATTTCTGCTATTATTAAGTCAACTTAATAATAACATCAATCATAGACTACTAATTTTAACTAAGTCCTATGATGCACTCACATTCTCTACATGTAAATATTTGAAATATAAACTCAGGATCATACAAGAATGACTCAATAAAATAACTTGATAATAAAGTAAAGTTGGATAATTTCATCACCTTTCAACGATCCTACTATTTAATCTAAGGTTAAATCATTGTATGTTTCGCATGCTTATATGGTGTGGGTTTCTATCTATGCATGAAAACTTTGTGGTAATTTTATTTAATATATTCAAATTTTGGGTTGTGTTGCTTTGCTTTTCTTTTTTGCTTACTTTTAACTCTCGGCTGAGCTTATAACAGCGTCAGCCGAGCCAAAACTGGAGCCGTCCCGACCCGAGTCAGCTCCAATGACACACCCTAACTCCGAATTCTACCTACCGTGGTGGGACCCACCGGTCACCTCCACTTGCCGGTAAAGAAATTAAAACCTGGTCTCCTTTTTGTTTCCGCCTTTAACCTTAACCGCGGTCTAAGTAACTCCGCTCACCACCCCTCCCTTCCTGTTCTTTATATTAGCCCACAACGCCTCCTCTTTCCTCTGGCGCTCGCTGCTTTCAAGTTTCCCGATACCCACACGGAAGCCCATCAACGAGAGAAGAAATAGGGGAAATCGATGCCGGAAACAGCAGCGAGGGGAGGCGTTTGAGCACATACCTTGTCCGTGGCTCCGATCGGCGGAGGAGATGACGGTGTTCGCCCACTCGATGGGCCGTGGCAGCGAAGGAGCGGCAGGAGGAGTCGCGGTGACGATGAAGGGCGCGGCGGGGCGGCTGCAGGTGCACCCGCTGCCGGACTACGGCGCGGAGGCGTCGCAGCGGCTGGTGGAGGTGGCCCAGCGCGGGGACGCGAGGGAGGTGGCGGAGTCCCTCGCGGACCCGGCGGTGGATGTGAACTTCGCCGGAGCGGTGTGCCTGCGGGCGCGCCGGGCCACGGTGTCCCTTCGGGAGGAGGCCGCCGACGAGGTCCTGGTGGAGTACGAGGAGATCCGCACTGACGCGTCCGCCCTCTTCCTCGCGGCCCACGCCGGTGATCTCCTCGTCGTTCGCAAGCTCCTGGTTCGATCTCCTCGCTCATCCCTCTCTTCTCTACTTTGAATTCTTCTGCTTCGACCTTTTGGCCCTTTGATTGACCTCCAGATTAATATAAACATTCTTTACTATTTATTATTCATTATTTTCTTTATGTCTTATTTTTTATTTACTTAATTTTTCTTGTTTTCGAAAATTATTATACTGATTTCTGCATTTATTATCTCAATTATTTTCCTACAATAAACTCGAGTTGTCAAAAGAAATGGGTGCACTTTGGTTCGGGTTCGTGACCCGCAAAGCTGTACCCGATCCATTATTATATACGTTCTCGCACAATTCTATTTCTCTTTGGATTATTTCACTATCCGTTTGCTTTTCTTGATTAGTAGCTATAGCTTCCAGAATGTGTTATCGGATTCGGGTCGAAATTTCTCCCATTGAGGGCCATTGACTTGCCTCATAGTTTCGAAAATTAAAGAAAGTTCTTTGTCCATCACATGCCCCTTGGACGATCGCAAAATCCCAACCGTCCGATCGGAGAACGGGTATCGTCCCGTGATTCGCGTCATCTGCCGGCCCCGGCCAGGAATGGAATCACACCACTTAGCTGGCATAACTGTTCACCACACACTCTCTCTCTCTCTCTCTCTCTCTCTCTTCAGTGCTTGCACGGATATGATGCGACCAACTCCGTACCCCTTCCTCGGATCAATTTCCCCTTCGATTTCTGATTTGGTGAGACAGTTGATCCCAAATTGCTGAGAATTAATGGAATTGTGATTAGGGGCCTCTTTAATTCCCGCGAGGAGCGCAAGGTCACGTGTGTTATCGACAAGCAATTCAATGCGCCCCATCTCGTCACACGCGCGGGTAGGAGTTTTAGTACACGAGCACCCTTTATGGCAGTCCGAATTGTCGATCTGTTCTCAGCACAGCGCAGCTTAGCGCGTACGGCGCCGTATCGCGCGCGACTTCGCATCTCTACCGTCCGATTGATCCTCCATCCTTGATCTCTCGTCATCAAGAGTGATAAGTGCAATTAATGAACAAAAAAGACGTGCTTTTTGTTTCTTTCTGGGTGATTTACTGATTAATTTAGTTGCATTAAGATGATTAGAGCTTAAGAATTCGTTATAGTTAGCTAATTTTGATGATTTTGGTGGATTGTGGGTGAAGGAGAAAGGCGCCGACGTGAACCAGAAACTGTTCCGGGGACACGCGATAACGGCGGCGGTGAGGGAGGGGCAGACAGAGGTGGTGGAGGCGTTGCTGAAGGCCGGAGCATCGCAGCCCGCCTGCGAGGAGGCTGTGGTGGAGGCCAGCTTGCACGGGAGGGCGAGCCTCGCGGAGTTTCTCATCGGCACCGATCTCGTGCGTCCCCGCGTCGCCGTCCATGCGCTCGTCTTGGCCGCCTCCAGGGGATTCCTCGACGTCGTCGACACCCTCATCAAGGTAATTCTCGGTGATGATTTAGTAGCACGTCGAGTTCATTTCGGTCTTTCCATGATAACCATAGTAATGTTTATGAGTTCCATTGCCCTAACCGAGGGCAAGGTGTTTTTGGGGATTCCATTTGTGTGTCGTCTCACAGCCAGCTTTCGATTGTACCCTTGAGAAGGTTTAGACTTTAGATGTGAAGAAACCATTAATTAGGTGGATTAAGCAAGAAAAATTGGATTTTTGACTGTCTCGGCTTTAGTATTTTTTGCTTGATTAAAAGATTCTTTTCGTTGGATTAGCAAAAGAGGTCAGATCTTTGTCAATTCTGTTGTGTTCAGCAAAGGAATTGTTCCAATCCACCAGTGATGCGTGGTTTGATCTCAATGCTCAATTCATATGCAGTGCGGAGCGGATCCGAACGCGACATCTCGTGTGCTGCTGCGCTCGCTGAAACCATCCCTCCACACCAATGTCGACGGCACCGCACTAATCGCCGCCATCGTCAGCCGTCAGACCGCCGTCGTCCGGCGCTTGTTGCAGGTACTTCTGACACTCCACCACTCATGCGACGTATTCGTTGATCAATAGATCTCTGATGATGTACGGGTGCCCGCTCAAGGCCGGAGTGCGGAAGGACGCCAAGGTGAGACTAGGTGCATGGTCATGGGACACCACCACCGGCGAGGAGTTCCGTGTCGGCGCCGGTCTCGCCGAGCCCTACACCGCCGCTTGGTGCGCGGTCGAGTACTTCGAGTCCGCGGGCACCATCCTCCGGATGCTCCTGCAGCATCACTCTCTCAACGCTCCGCATTGTGGCCGCACGCTCCTCCACCACGCCATCCTCTGTGCCAATCCTCGAGCCGTCGACACCCTCTTGGCCTGCGGTGCCGATTGCGAGCTCCCGGTCAAGACCAGCCGGAAGACCGAGTTCCGGCCGATCCACATGACTGTCCGACTCGGCCTGGCTTCCATCCTGCAAATCTTGATCGATAAGGGGTGCGACCTGAACTCGAGAACCGACACCGGAGAGACGGCGTTGATGCTATGTGCGCGCTACAACCGCGATGACTGCCTGAGGATTCTTGTGACGGCCGGCGCTGATCTTGGCCTGGTGAGTGTGGCTGGGGTGTCTGCCACCAAGGCCGCCGCTTGCAGCCATTGGAGCATCAGTTTTCAGCGTGTAGTCGTCGACCTGATTCGGGCAGGAACGGTTCCTCGATCGAGCAATCCGTCCGTCTTCTCCCCGATCATGTTCGCGGCCCTATGTGGCGACGTCGGATCCTTGGAGGTGCTATTGACGCGACCAGATATTGACATCGACGGACAAGACGAGGAGGGGTACTCCCCGCTCATGGCGGCAGCCAAAGAGGGCCACGTCAACGTGTTCCGCGTCCTGGTCTTCGCCGGCGCCAACGCGAAGCTCTGCAACAAAGCGGGAGAGACCGCAATCGACCTTTCCCGGTCGAAGGAGAACCGGGATCTCTTCGAGCAGGTGATGCTTGAATTCACTCTCGAGAGAGGGAGTGCCGGGGGGTTCTACGCTCTGCACTTTGCGGCTCGGCGAGGAGACATGGCCGCCGCGCGCCTCTTGACCAAGAGAGGGTGCGACGTGAACGCCGTCGATGGAGATGGGTACACTCCACTGATGCTGGCAGCGAGAGAAGGCCACGCGGAAGTATGCCAGCTCTTGATCCACGGCGGAGCCAAGTGTGATGCCAAGACGCATAGAGGCGAGACGGCGCTTTCGCTGGCGAGATCGAACGCGAAGCTCGGAAAGGATGCGGAGAACGTGATATTGGACGAGCTAGCCATGGCGCTGGTTCTGCGAGGCGGCCATGTCAAGAAGCACACCAAGTGCGGGAGAGGGTCGCCGCACGGGAAGGTGTTGAGGATGGCGGCGGAGGCGGGGGTGCTGCAGTGGGGCAAGGCGAGCCGCCGGAACGTGGTGTGCAGGGAGGCAGAGGTGGGCGGGAGCTCAGCGTTCCAGAGGAACAGGAAAGGGAAGGGCGATAGACGCGAGGCGGGGCTGTTCCGGGTGGTGACCGCCGGGAAGAGGGAGGTGCATTTCGTGTGTGGAGGAGGGGAGGAGGCGGCGCAGCTTTGGGTGCGAGGGATCAGGCTTGTGACGAGGGCAGCATCGGGCAACGGATCGTCTTACAGCACTGCGGCCTTGTAACTCGTTGCGAGTACTGAGTCAACCGAGAAGGGTGTTTTGGCAGGGACGAAATAGGAACGGTGTGTCCATAGTGAAGCCAAGACTTCATCTTGAAGTCAGGGCTTCTCTTCTCTCTTTTTGGCCCTCTCCTTGAAAGGCCTATGTGAAGTTTGCTTAGATCAAATGTTAGATATGTTTCTGATGTCTGGAATTTGATTGTGTTCAACTTCATAATTCTCATAAATTATACTACGTGGAATGCAAGGCATAAAACTGAATAGATAAACTCATAACATTTACACAATACTCCTATTACATTATGAGTCAGCAACACAGCATTTAAATAATTAGTAGCGGAAAAATTAGTGGGTCTTTGTTATCATCAAAATTTGTCATCGATCCACCTTACATGGTTGAGTCAATTAGGTCCATTTCCAAAAGGACGTTGTGTCTCTTCTGAAGTCCCTTACTCATAAAATTAACATCACATAAGCTATCGACATGACCATTTTAACAATACAATTAGTAGATCTTATGTGAGAGTGCGAAGTGAGATTTTTCGGTCCTGAATGATACATTGAAGACTTTTATTTATAGAGTGGTAAGATCATAAAATAAGAAATATTTTTAGATAAATCTACTCCGATTTTTTCCCCGTCCCCCCTAAATACACCCTCGAACTTGAGAAGAGCATGCGTGCACTAAAAAGAAAAGCAGGAGTCGACTTAACATTCTAGGTGGCTCACATCCGGTCCCAGATAAATCGATCCGACGGCTGACATCATTCCGTGGCTACCACGGTTTTCTTCCCCGTTCTTTGATAAATTCACTCCACTTTCATCAGCTCATCCCTGATGAGACGCGCGGGCTTGAGAAGAACATGCGTGCAATAAAGAAAAACATGGAGTCAACTTAACAGTCGACGTGGCGCATTAACCATCCACGGTTGACATCATTCCGTGGGTATCACGCTTTTCTGCCGGATTCTTTGATAAATTTACTCTACTTAGAGGTCACAAGATCCTGATCATACCCCGCGGTCTCAGAAGAACATGCGTGCGCTAAAGGAAAAATAGGAGTCGGCTTAACAATCAACGTTGGGCTTCAGAGCATCCACGGTTGATCCCAGTAAATCGATCCGACGGCTGACATCATTCCGTGGCTACCACGCTTCACCATCCACCCCAGATTAAGCTGCCAGGCCAATCCGACGGCTGAGATCTCCCCGTCGCCACCGGCTCGTGTCGGGAGAAGATAATGGGCGGAGTCATCCACGGATTCCCAGGCTTGGCACGTGTCGGTCTCCTATCTGCGATTAAAATTACACATGAGCTCCTTACAAAATTATATTTTCTAATCACACCTGTATCGTATCAACGCGAACTTTAAAGCGTTCGTTTTGGTTTGTACAGGGGGTATTATGAAAATATTCAAGTCTTTCGGGAGTCATGTAGAATTCGATGATCGCTCGGGGCTAAAAATAAAATATAGGTTTTAGGAAGGGATATATAGGTAAAATCATTAAGTTTTAATCGGGGCAAGTTTCCCTTATTCTTTCTCTTCTTCCTACGCTTTGTCCGCTCACCTCTTCGCCGTAGAAGGGGGAGAAAAAGAGGTTTTGTTCGCTCACCTCGGCCGCAGAAGGGGGAGAAATTGAGGATTTGGGCTCTTCTTCTCCGCTCTATCCGGAACCCTAGGTTTCTACCTCTCTACCTCCTTCCTCCTCTCCCTTTACCAATTCGTCTTCCCTGTGATTTCGTTGCTTGAATTTGTGGCCGACTTATTCTTCTTATTCTATTGATCGGCGAGAAAAAGCCAAAAAAAAATCATCTTTGAATATCTTTGTGTTAAAATTTGATGTGTTGAAGAATTGATTTGATGAAAAGGTCAAGTCTTGAGGATTTGTTGGGGTTGTTGGGAGTTAGATCAGATTAGTCTTGTTTCTTGTCGTTTGCTCGATAGGTTTGATCCTGTATTCAGATCTCTTTCTATTTGGAATCTGGTTCAAGAGGCTCAATGAAATTTTTGGGGCTGGTTTTTTGTTTGCTATCCAAAATCGAGGGTTTTCTTGGGGGTCCTGAACATTAGGTTAGGTTAGATCACAATTCTTTTGATTCAGAAGGTGGATTGAACGATAGGAAATTGAGGTGCTTTAGGGTCCTCGTTAGAGTGGGGATGGCACTGAATTTCTCATCTTGTTCTATCTTTTCTACCGCATTCGTTACCGATGATGAGTTCTGCCGACCGAGATGTGAGAGGAGCCAACCCTTTAGTTACCCTTTTTCGTCTGGCTGGGAAAATGGAAATGGTTATGGCTGGGATAGCGGGTCAACAGGCGTGGATGGTGCTTGTGATCCAGTCGATCTGCTACCTGATGACCCATTTGGGATGGGGATCGATGGTGCATTAGCCAGTTTTCTCGAGGTCGGTGGTGGAGACTTGTATGGGTGGGCTTTGTTGTGCTCGCCGGAAACTGAGATTTACCATGATGGTTGGATGGACGAACTTGATGGTTGGGCGGAGGAGAGCTTCATGGTGGCTTCTGTTCATGAAGCCCAAGATGGAAACTTGGAATCTGCCTTGGATATGCAAAAATCTTTAAACTCTGATCGTGCAGCGGAAGCCCACTCTAGTGTGGATGAGGGTCTTCCGCATGAGGGACTGCTCTACTCGCTTGGGTATTTGGGCATTCATGATCTTCTCTCAGTGGAAGGGGTCTGCAGGTCCTTGCGTTTGGCTGTTCAGAATGATGCTCTCTTGTGGAGATGTATACATATTGATTCTCTTTTGGGTGAGAAGATAACAGATGATGTTCTGTTGCGGTTAACACAGAGAGCTCAAGGGAATCTGCAGTGCTTGAGCCTGTCAGGTTGTTCAAGGATTACAGATGATGGCGTGAAGTGTGTACTTGACAATAATCCAAAGCTGAAGAAGGTTAGTATTAATAAGAATGATCGTGTGTTTACCATTTCTATCATTCTGAACTCATTATTTGATTATTTCTTTATGTTATAATTTAACTTGCAGAAGATTTTTTTAGCATGACTGTATTTAGTAGTGCTTCTGCTAATCATTTACTATTTAGATATTCAGCACAAGTGAACATAAAGCCATCATGTCATAGATTACCTCTAATGTTATGGTTTGGTGAAAGCATCAAAGATGAAAGCTAATTCCATGTATGAGTTGTATGTAGCTCTTAATGTAGCATAAATATAACAATAACAGATAAACTTGCTTTCCTGGTCTAGGGTGTTTTTTGGCCGGTCACAACTTACATCAACTCGATGGAACTCATCGAATCACTTGATTGTAAGGGAAAAAAGTAATATGAAGTTATCGATAGATGTATTGTCTTTACTTGTATAAATTTTCTCATTTTGGATGGTGATTCTTGCTACTTGGTGCAATTTATTTAATGCATGCTAACCAGTTAGTTTAGATCACTGTTCATATTTTATTCGTGCAAAGTAATGAGCTTAATAAAAAAGACTGGGAAATAAATGTTTAACCATGAAATAGCAGACTTTGTTGACCTCTTAACTGCCAGATTAGCTGTATTTGAAGATTTATTGATGAGATTTTTTAACTTCATGAGCCTCTTCGTTGTCTAGATTTTGTTATGAGACCAACAGTTGCATGCACAAATATGTATATGTTTCTAATTTCTTAAATTTTCTGGCTTGACATTTTGACCTTTTGAAATTTTTGTATATGACTTGTTTTCTTTGAAGAATAGATCTTCTTGAATTATGCATCAACTTCTATTTTCTAAGTGGAAGATAAATGGCATATCCATTTTAGTGCAAGATTTTCAAACAATTATCTTCCTGAGAAGATGAACTATCTTCCAAAATTTCTATATGGTTTAATATTTTCTTAAAGAAAAATGTACATGTTACAAATGAAGTGTAATACTTCCCAAACCCAATTCTTAGGAAGCTTAGTTAAAAACCTAATAGTATAACTCTTATAAATTGGTTATTTTCTTCTTATCAATGAAAGAATTTGAATGAAAGTCCAGAATGATTGAGCTACCGAAATCAATCAATAAATATGATCTAATACTTTGTCCAATATATATGAGTTGCTTCTGAATTCCTTGTATTGCCTATTAATTGAATTTAAAATTTAACAAGGGGTGAAATTGAAGAAGTTGAAGAGTCCAAGCAGATAGAAATTATTTCCCTTCTTTTCAAATTGGTATCAAATAACTAGTAGTCCTTTCTTATTATGATTATAGAGCCACTGCTTGTAGTCATAGTGGGTAAGTTACATGTTGGAAGGGAGATTTAGAGGATAGGTATTTAGATGTGGAGTTTTCTTTTTTGTGTGCATAGGATAAGTGATGAAGACGGGATTCGAATCCAGGACCTTACGATAATCTGTCAAGGTCTTTACCATTTTAGCTAATTGACACCTTCAAATCTGTTTGTTGTAAGAATTGAACAATTAGTTGTTAATATAAGTTAAACATTATCATCTAAGCTATAAAGTATATAAGATGATGTGGATGGTTGACCATATATTAGCAAAAGGATTGTGGTGGTGTTTTTAACTGATCTCCTCACTTGGTTTGGTTGGAGGAGCAGAGGCCACCTGCGCGAAATTTTTGGAATTATACTGTATTGCATTAGTCAGAATCAGCAAGGTGGGCTTAACAAAGTCCATGATATGTGAGAATCACTTAAAAAATGGAGAGGCTCTCAAGGGATCTTGTATTGTAGTTTAGATGTTCTTTGTTATGCATATAGGATATCCCAATGAATGTGAACATGCATAATGTTTTCTAATCTGAACAGTGTCATGATTTTTTTACTAGATGTATGCTTTCTATTGTTTGTTCAAATTTAGCAATTTTTGATCAACCATGCTTGGGCTATTTCTTCTTTTAATTCTTGTTTATGGATGATAATATGTAACACCTGAAGTTTAGTCCCACATTGGAAGTGGGTGAAAACTTTAACATAGTTATAAGGACTGATGAGTGCATTATTATTAATTTAGGCTTAAATATTATGGGCCAATGGTCCAAACTTAATAAGTTATTTGGATAGCAATCTCATTGGGTTGGGTCACAATAAATGATATCATAAGGGCTTGGCTAGGAAAGGACATCCTTGACGGCATGACATAATCTCTCCTTATGTAGGGGAGATTATAATACTTGAAGTTTACTCCAATATAAGTAGGTGAAAACCTGAATTTAGATGAGTATAGTATATTTAATAATATGGCAAGCATTGATTTAGGCTTTGTAAGTATTGATCAATCATCTCTTCAAGTTGGGTCGTAGTACTAGCTAAATAATATTTATGTTTCACAAATATATTACATAATATACTTATGATATAGGTTATTTGAAGTTAAAGTCATGAGGCGTCCTTGCGACATATGCGTCCGCAAAGGGTCAGCCTAGTTGCAACCTCATACATGTCCCGAAGGATTTGTAAAACAGAAAGTTGATTAGATTGAAAATGAGCGACAGACAAGTCCCGACGCCCCGCGAAGAGGGAAGCTTTACAAGCAATTCAGCGAGCACCTTGAGTGCAAGAGAAAAAAGAGAGGAAGGAGAAAACAAGGATTTTAGAAGGTAGAACGAACAGGTGCAAGTCCACAAACAATTGCTCACCGGGTGCCGAGCGTGAAGGCAAGTTCCCTTTAAGTTAACGTGCGAACTTGTGAAGATTGTTTAACGCCCGACACTTTACCGAAGCCCCATCCAGCCCCATGCCACCCGGGGGGTTCTAGGGTGCTGAGATGGTTGACATTTTGCGTGCAGCTGCGGTCTGCATAAAACAGGTCGTGGCACGCGAAAACAGAGCCATTTTGGGGCAGTTTTGCTCGGCGTGGTGAGCGGTCGCACTGTAGCGTTGCAATTCGTTCGAACATGCATTCTTACAAGTAAAAACACATAAAACCAAGACAAAACATGCTGCCAAGCATTTGTACATAGATGCAAAAGCAACGAACGGTTCGTTTAACGAAGTTGTTGCAGGTGCACAATGATCGTTCATGACAGTACGTCAAATTTCTATGCTTATGTAATGTGTATGTTAATGCTATCGTTATACCTAAATCATGGCAATTATATCTATCAAAACAAACTTTTGAAAATATGTTATAAAAGTACAGCATTGCAATAGCATTGTATTGCAGTAAATTAAGCTTATTTTACTTGATTTGATTCAAAAGTGAAGTGAGAGAAAAAGATCAGCGAGTACATGTTAAATTTGGAACATGTGGTCATGCTATGCATATGATGCCTGAATGAAGAAGCTTAGCTCTAAATATAAACTGCAATTTGTTGAAATTTTTTGCCAAAATCTCCCCAAAATAGAGTATACCCGACTTGCAAATTCATTTAAATTCTAACAGAAATTGGTTAACAACTTAATATATAATCAATCGACATAGTTGTTATCAACCATACAACTTTACAGTTCTGCATCTGTATGAAGTAATCTTATTCCAGTTCATTGCCAAACTATCTTATATCATCATAAAATTTTCTAAAAACCCATAAGATATATAAAAGTAAATATATACAAAATTTCAGCTCAAAATATAACTATTTAAAGGTCCAACTATCCTCTTAGTTTGACTATCATCATCTCGTTCTGTTTGAACTAGATTAATGATGTCTGAACTTTTAAGGCTCATATCTTGGTGTATAGAAATATTATTCACTTAATTCTAAAGCCTATGAAATCCTAAGGCATGCTTCTAACACATATATAGAAGTACATAAGCCAATGTATTAATGAGGGTTTCGAACTGGCTAGAATGGAATCCTCCGAGTACTCACTGTTAATATATCTTTATGCACAGGCTTTGGATTAAAGCTATTCAAGAACCCATAGAACCATAACTTGTACATATACAACTTATTCCCCTTTAGCAACTATCTTATGGTTAAACCTGTATATTTCTATGGTCTGTCATGTCTGAGTTTTTTGTACTTTAGTATGTTAAGGCCAGGGATGTTTTTGTTGGTGGTTATATTCCCCCTCTGCAAATACTTGATTTTGATTTTCTAAAGTTAATTAAGGATTGCAATCTGCATGTTATAATCTAGTGAAAAGGAAAAAGAAGTTTTTTGCCCCCATCTATCTACTGCATGTTCTGGTTATATTTATCATATTCCATTTATGTATGTATGCTAATTTGGTATAATGTATGACCTTACATGAGAGCACGAGCTTTGGTGACATGATAGTGACAACTGTTCAAGTTGTGTAAATATCTTCTTGCTTGCAAGGATTAAGGCTGCATATGTTGATCCTTCTTAGACTCCATATTAACAGGAGCTTTTTCACCATGCCAACTTTTTTCTGACCATGCATAGTTTATTTAATTGTGACATGTTTATATTAATGATTATTTTTTTGGTTATGCAGCTAAGTGTTGCTGGATGTGTGAGACTAAGTCTTGATGGGATCATAAATAACCTAAAGGCTTTCCGATCACAAGGTACACCAGGAATAGAGCACCTCAAGCTTGGGAGGCTTTTCAGCATATCAGGAGAACAATTTGGAGCGTTGAAGTTGTTGCTAGGCATAGACCAACATCAACAGGCCCAAGCTCAGAAGCCAAGGTTCTACCACACAAGTGACTCATCTCTTGTTTGCGATGACGACTGCGTCATTGATGTTGAAATGTGCCCAGTGTGCCAGAAATACAAACTCGTTTATGACTGTCCTTCAGAGGGTTGTCAAGAAAAGGGTCCTAAGCACTGCAGGGCTTGTGACTTTTGCATTGCCAGGTGTATCCAGTGTGGGAAATGCATCAAGGATTGCATGTATGTTGAGACATTTTGTCTCGAATATCTATGTTCAGGTTGTTGGAAGGAAGCACTCGCAGAACATAGAAGCAATGAAGAGAAGTGAATTTGCTTTAATATAGTGTTAGTTGTTCATTCAATTTGTTCCTTAATAAGAATTTCAAAACCAGGTGTGATTTTATTCTTTATCTGTATTGGGTTTGGAGGCTTTGTACGTTTATACCTTTTGGTGGATCAGTATTTGATCTTAGTCAGTCTGGAATTGGAGCAATATATGGAAGAAAAAATGAACCATTAATAAAGAGATGAACTTGAAAAAAGGAAAAGGAAGTTGTTGACATTATACAGTGTTTCTTTAGTACAATCAGCCAAAAAACAATACAACCATGAAGATAAGATGTGGAAGCTGATTGCCAGGTATTTTTAACTTGCTTGTCTATTTTATTCTTTCCAGGTTGAATTGGATACGAGACTAACTACAGACTTCTCTTCTATTGCCTCTTTTGCAGTGAATCGATTGCAGCTCAACATCAATATTACCTGTGTGTCAAAATATGTGTGCTAATACGCCAGTGAACTGTGTCCATGCTGAAAATTAGAAGATCATCTCAGGTGGCTGTCAGAGGACACTCTTTCGTCAGCACATCGGTTCGTGCTCTCTGCCGTAGCCATGGAGAGCTGAGAGTTCATCCTCCCAATTCAGTAGATTGCTAGGAGTGATATCTCAAGGATTGCTGATCCATTTGGTAAGTAGTGTGGTAGTTGTTCTATGCAATTTCATGTTGATAATGGTTTTCTGCGATGCTGCACTAAAAAAATGTCTTTGTGACTCCAAGAATGCTTCTCTAGTGATGGACTGTGAATTTGATTTCATCTTAGCTGCATGCTGGAGTCATCTATACTCTCCATTTTGGAGTTGCGAACATTATTTGTTGTCTTTAGATTTGCAATGACAATGATGAGTGCAGGGTGTACAGAAATGGTTTCTTAATCGAGTTCTATAAATTCTGTTGCACTATAAGGAGTCTTGTCTTAATAGGTAGGATCTGTTTTGTTCAACTTAAAAGTTGTATAGTTCTCCACTGGGTTTATATTGGTTGAAGTGTACCAAAGATTTTTCATGAATTGAGTGAATTTATGGTGTGAGGGTAAATTTATTGTTGCAAGATAGGATAAGAGCTCTGATTCCAATGATTCAAAAAGGATTTCTTAGCACAGTCATTCTAAAAATAGATGGAAATAAATTGTATCCATAAGACTTGAATCTTTACCAAAGGTGTAGAAGACCTTTATTATTTTGATTCTTACCATTTTTTATTGGATAAAAAGAAGTTTATGCAACAAAATGTTTTAGCAATAGAACAGGATCATGTCAATGGTAAAGGTCTTTATCTGATAGGTTACTTGAAAATTTCCAAGTATATTAATTTTGTTCTATTTTTGTACTTAAAAGTTAATTTTGTTCTATTCTTGTACTCCAAAAATCCTGAATGGGAAAGCTAAGATAAGATCTCCCATTTAGGATTTGTCAACCATTGGCCTTCTGCATCGATCTACCGTTTTGTTTCATCCGTTTCTTTCTTGGGTTCCTCCTCTTACATTTTGTCTCCTTTGTATTCGGTATGACATTGTGACATTTTGTCTCTTACATTTATCACAAGGTTTACAATATTATTCAATATAATTTGGTATAACATTATACGCGTGGTATTTATTGGTTTGACGATATATTAGTACATGGACCATTCAATATTATATTCTTTGATACAAGGTTTGTATCATCCTAGTATGTTCGACACAATGCTTGCTTTACCTGATATAAGAAAGGAATAACCTGACATTAGTGTAACATTCTATTTTTAATTTCATTCATATTCTACATGAAATTCATGACTAAAGTAGGATATCATGTTTTTAATTTTTTACTACTATCAATAATAGTTTAGTGAAAAAGTAGATAATCTTAAGAGTATAACATATTAATTTACTAAATAAAATGATAGGGTTTCCTCGACACATAATGATTTTAACACATGTATATAATTATAATATTTAATAAAAAAAATACGCACATATAATTATAATATCTAATCAAAAGAAAAACACATAAGTAACAATATATCCAAAATTTATACACAAAAAAATGCTATAAGTCATTGTTTGTATTTGTATAGATTTTAGCTCTTTTATCGAATCATTAGGTGGGATATTAGTATTTTTATATGTAAAATATGGTCTATAATGAGTAATCATTTAGTAAGTATAAGTCTTTATAGGTGAGTATATGCCATGTTATGTATATAATATTTTAAAATCATAGGTATAAGACATTTAACGGTAAACACTTCATCGTATGACTTATTTAGCAAGCATAATCCTACAATATAGTATATTAACATATGCACAATAAAAAGATCAAAATTTTATATCGAAATAACTCAAAATATTTATATGCACATGTAGGAATCGTAGCATAGATTTTTACATCTCTTATTATAACCTATATGTGTATTCTCATATTGCACGTCATTGTAATATCTATATACGCTCCTACATTATACTCTCAGGAACGGTTGTTACACACCTACAATAATTTTGGGTCGTTCATTACTTTTGTTTGCTTATACATATGTTTGGGTAATATGTTTTGCCTCGTCTTTTAGTGTTTTTGTTTAAAAACTATAAGCATCAATAGTTGCAAGGTCGTAGAGTGATCGCTCACCAGAATAAGTAAAATTATCCCAAAATGGCCTAGTTTTTGTATGTAATGGCCTATTTTCTATAGATTGCAGTGTGAAAAAAAATGTTAGCTATCTCAACACCTTGGAACCTTGAGGGTGACACCGGGGGGATGAGAGTTTGGGGTAATGTTGGATGTTGATTGAATTCATAAGTTCGCACGTTAAGCTTACGAGAACTTGTCAACACACCTAACACTCGATGAGTCGTTGTTTGTGGACTTGTGACTATTCGTTTGCCTTCTAAATACTATAAGTGCTTTGCAAGCCAATCATATGAGTGATAGCACGTGTGACACTGCATAATATTTTTTGTTATTATTATTATGACATTTTATCACTTTATATTAATGATATATATTGTGACGTCCTTGAATCTGTGTAGTAGGAATTGAATCATGATAATGAGACCAATTAGCTTATAAACGTAGACGCTAAATATTCCCGGTCATAAGTTACTCGAGAGGGATATTGAAATAAATGGACAGACTAGTGTGCTATACACCCGTCCATATGATGGAAGCAATTAGTCGTATAGCTACTTGTGTGGTGACATTAGGGGTATAGTGCAGGTTCTCATTGGAGAATGAGTTCACTAAATGATCCACTTGTGGAATATTTATTGGTTAATGATACCTTATCGTCAAATAGCAATTTCGTAGTCCCAATTGTGCGTTTGGTCCTTAAACTCGAGATAGCAATACTTTATTGGTTAATGATACTCTTTTCTATTTTAATTAGATTATTGTGTAATTTGTTACTAAATATCCTAGCTTTTCAAATTGAAAACATAGTTTTTTCTTTTAAGACATTCCCCCATATGATACTTTCCATATTCAATGTAAATGGGTCTTTGCATTTAAGATGATTGAGAAAACTAAGATGTCTTTTTTTTTTTTTTAAGGACATTTGAGTTGTCTTTATTATTATCATTGACTTGGGTATCAAATTCCTTTGTTATCCAGAATTTATTATGAGGGCTTGTTATAAAAAATAATATAATTTTTTAGTATATCATGATTACGACATATCTATTAGGTTTGAAAAATCTTTTACTGGACGTCCTTTTATCTCGAAAGCTTTTTTTATTACTATGGAATATAGAATATCCGAGGTATTTATTATCATCTTCACATTCTAATAAATTTCTACTCTAAGTCCTTATAGAGATTGATTCATCCTCAAGGTATTAGTGTTAATCATGTAGGGTGTAAATTAGGAAAACTTCTTGAACTTTTTAATGTAATCTAAGCCTTCTTATTTGAGGTAAACAAATTTTGTCATCTTGGTTTGATTAGTGGGCTGCATTGAAATATATGTTTTAAAGTTCTTATTATTTTTTTCTAGATCATTTATTTAGTATCTATAATTTTTGTTCTTGCATCTCATTACATGAGTATTTTCTACAGCATAAATATTGTACAAATAACTTTATTTTCATCTGAAATCTTTATGTACCTAAATATTCTTTTAATATTTTCTTTGGTCATTAATAGATCTATATCACATTCAAAGACTATTGATCAATATTTCTAAACCTCTCACTTGTTGATTCTAAAATATCATGTCCTTGAATCGTTTCCAGCATCACCTCTTATTCTCGGGCCAATAATTGCTCAAAGTTATCTAAATTGTCTCTTTACCAATTCTGTTAGTTTATTAATTATCGCATCTCTTTGATCTTCTTACGTGGATGTCTCTCTTCCATCAGGAGTCTCTTTTTGACATTACTAGAGCTATTAGCTTTTTCTTTTCTTCTCATATTATTTTCTTGATTAATCATAAGATGTTCACACCCTAGTTGTCAAATATAAGGATATTATATAATAATAAAAAAATCAATATAACTCAATTATTAAAATTTACAGGATAGTTGAGTAGTGTGTTTTATACTTTTGTAAATACAAATAATCTACAAGAGTCATGACCTAGGCTTTAATATCATCATACTCCTAAGCCCACCAATACGAGATATGCATGACTAAAATAAAATATTAATTTTTAGTTCTTTTATTGTTATTAATATGAGTGTAGTACAAAAGTAGATAATTTTGAAAGTAAAATATACTAATTTATTAAATAAAATTATAAGGTTTCCTCTATATATATAGTGATTTTGACATATGAACATAATTATAACCTCTAATTAAAAGAAAAATATACACATATAACATGTTCAATATATATATATATATATAAGTCATCGTCGTTTATCTGCACTAGCATAATCTCACACGTGCTCACTTCTCTATCGAATCACTTAAGTGGAGTATTAGTATTCTTTCTTACAAAATATAGTCTATAGTGAATAATCACTTAATAAGTATAAGCCTTTATAATTTTATTTAGGTGAGCATATATCATGTCATATATATAATATTTTAAAATCATAGACATAAGATATTTAATGATAAACACCTCATCCTATGACTTATTTAGTAAGTATAACCTTACAACATAGCATATGCACAAAAAATAAATAAAATTTTACATCGTAATAACTTAAACTTTTATAACTTTATTTAGGTGAGCGTGTATCATGTAATATATACAATATTTTAAAATCATAGACGTAAGACATTTATCAGTGAACATGACTTATTTAGCAAGCATAATCTTACAACATAGTATATGGACAATAAAGAGCACACACACATGCATTTATATATACAATATGCATACAATATTTTTATATAATTGAGCTTATGCATATAATATGCTTATGTAATATGTATATTAACATTGAGCTTATGCTTAGATCATGGTTGTCATTATTATTTGAAACATACTTTCTGAAATACATTATAAATATAATAATTTATATTATCACTATTTTATAGTGAATTACACTTACACAAATCTGATTTAACTCAAAGATAAAAATGTTAGTGAAAAACCATATTTCTTAATGATCGAGTATTCTAGAGAGTGGTAAACGTATCAAATTAACAACATAGGGTCATTAGATATATTAATTAAGAGCCATATCTTTTGAATTCCTAATTTATAATAATTTATATATTTTTTTTTATAAGATCCCTTCTTAAATAGATTATATTCAACTTGAAAATTTATCTTAAATAAAGTATCTCATATTGAAACACTTATTACTCTATCTACCAATATTAGATTAAAGTCATATTAGAGGTCTTAGAATGGTAAGAGATTCATACAAAATATATCTAAAAATTAAATATTAATTTGAAGCTTAGGTTACTTAAAAGTAGTTAAAAATATCAGTACATAATCTGTAAAATTAAAATCCTATATATAATAAGGACATAATTGAGTTTTTCTTGCCTCAATCTTCCTTAGAACTAAGAGCCTTTGCTTCAATTAAAACAAAGAGTTGAAATATGAGAGAAAAGAGGTAAAAACTTAAGAATTTTCATGCTGGTGAGGAAGATAAGGTTGTAATAAATAGGAGTTGGCTTTGGTCAGCTGCTTAAAAGGTAGCCAATAATTTATGTGTTCAATCTAATTAAACCTTATCTCAAAGCTTCTTTTCTTTTTTTCTTAACATAATTCTAGTGTTATAGTAATCCAATTTGAGCCTAATTTGGTTTGACAAGAATAATATGTTTCAATCTAAATTTATCTTTCGGATCTCAATTTTTTTAGTATAACACTCTTTTCTAATTTTTTATTATTTCATCCATACTTAAATAGCTTATTATCCTCAATATACATGATGTTTAAAATTCAAACTTCCTTACCTTAATTATGATTAAACTCACTTAAACCTTAAGGTTCATCTTGGGTTTATTACATTTCAATTGTGACTTTTAATCATTATATGCATACTTATTATTAATACTTAATGTTATACTCAAGTCTAACAATACACTTAAACTTATTGCATCCAAAGACCATAAGTTTTTTATTATAATATATGTTTAAAGTAGTATTGATATTTAAATATGTACTTTAACTTAAAAAATTAAAAGTATTTTTAGAAAACATGTAATTTAACTTTAAAAGTTAAAAACATAAGTATATCATATATCATATTTATGAAGCATAGAGATTACAAATTATATCACTAAGTGAAAGTTTTATATATATATATATATATATATATATATATATATATATATATATATATAATTTATAAAAAAATTTCTAATAATGTATTTTAGTGTGGTACCAATCTGAGCATTGTCCTGATCAATAAAATATGAGTATACAAAATTGTGAGCTTTATTATAATATTATATGTTTCGTTATCCCTTCTTTTCTCGGTCATCTCCTCCACAAATCGATTAAAATGAATAACATAATAATACACACTTTAGGGTAAGGATAAGCTGCATGCTGTACTACTACAAGACATACTTTGTTTGGGTGCGTGATAACGAGGGTAAAGAATCGATCACCAAACACATGATCCCACGCCCAACTAAATTTTAGGAGGGGCAAGAGAGGCACCAACTGGGACGGGTAGGACGTGGGTTCGATCAGATGGGTACGCATAAACGGTAAACGCAACCACGGAGTCTTATATCTACTCGCCGCAGTTGCTTTTAAACGGAGAGTCGCCGGCGGAGGTAAGCTTACGGGATCACCGTAGCTCAGAATAGCCAAACCGAGTTTAGACGAACTCACTCATGTTGGGGAGGTAAGTACACCATAAGATTGTTGGACCCCAATCTAATGCTGGGCTACTCTAGGCCTATGGGTTCGCCCAAATGGCCCAAAACGTATTAACGTGTAAGCCCCTTATAGTGGCCGGGCCCTTGGCGGAACTCCGCCGTCGCCACCACTCTCCGAACTCCCCTTCACGATCGGTTTAGGACGCACCGCCACCCTACCGGCCTCCATCGGCGGGGGAAGCAGATGCTTAATTGATGCATCCTAGAGGTGTAAAGACTAGAGAAAGCGGATTGAGGGCTGTCGCGGCCGCCGTCGATCGACGCCTGCTCCCTTCCGCCTCCGCCTTCCCCCGTCCTGCTGCTTCCGAGGGTCGCGGTGGAGGGGGCGGCGGCGTCGTCGTCTCGCAGATCCTCCGCCACCGCCGCGGCTTGTGGTGGGCCGTTGAAGACCGTAGCTCGATGATGGGCCGACCCGCTCACGTCGACTTTGTTTGTTTGATCTGGGTGAACCCAGAGTGATAAGCCCAGCAAAGGATTGGATCTAAGCATGCATCATCACTCGAACTAAGCTTACCGCCCGCAACTCCGACGTTAAAGGGGCTTCGAAAATAATCATATCCGGGAAAATTCGTCCAGCGTCAGGTCGATTACTCTGACCGGCAGTGACCGGATCCTAAACAGAAAGGAGAGCTGAGTATGCGTTCCGGTGAGATTACCCCATGACGAGTGTGGATAAAGAGCTCCGAAAACAATTCAATCCCGGAATAATGGTTCGGCGTCGGGAATCGAATCGTAAAAGACGGTGACTAGATCTAAGACTCCAAGTAAAAGCAGTAGTTTTCTTGCCGTTAACGCTTTACCCGTTCATCTACCTAAGTTATGCTTGGAAGAAGAAGTGGGGCCGATGTGGGATGCGCCTAACCTTTTACCTACTGCTTGCATGTTTAAAAATAAGGAAAAGATTTCTCATCAGAAAATGTCATAATGTATTTTAAAAAATAAAAAAATTTCATCACATCAGAAAACTCACAAATGGATCCAAACTTGAAATCTATTAACAATGCACCAATCAATTGGAATGTCTCAACTGAGACAAAAATGTTACAAAAACTAACACATTGAAATCGTTACAGATGCATCTAAAAACATCAAATTTAGCTCAAGCTTGCATTCAATTTATCTAAATGAGACAACCAAACTAAATTAAAATATTGCATGGAATTTAAAATGCCTGCGTTACTATATTTAAACCTTGAAACAAATCAACCCTAGCTGACATGCTCAAATGCAACAAGAAAAGCTCTTCCCCAGAAACTTGTTGCAGGTTCATGTACATGCAGTTTACTTAATTCTACTCTTCAACACTCTTGCTTGCTACGTATCATAATACTATAATTACTTGCTACCAAGAAGTTTCCTTCTTGAACATTTTCCAACATAGGGAGACAAAAAAGGGGAAAAGAAAATCATCTTTTCGAAACATAGTTCAATGACACTAGTTAATACAGTTTCTAGCAACTGAAAACAATGGTTCTTTGAGAACAGGTTCATAGGGAGTTACAACCTGAGAAATTAAAGTGCTGCAGCCACAGAAAGCTGCTAATGAAATGAATAGAGTTGTGAAGTTTCAAGTTGGTAGACAGAACAAGGGTTATTGGTTACAAGTCTATCACACGAGAAAGCTTCTGGATTCGGTTCAATAGGAAGTCCCCTTGCTTGATAGTTGCCTGGTAAAGTGCATTTTTCGCATCAGGTCGGTTGGTCTCCAAGACACCAGCAACCTTGTCGATCTTGCAATGAAGCTTCCCAGCTGCTATGAAGCGAGATAATTCCCTACAGACATGTAAACAAACATGACATTCATGTCTAAGCCAAACTTGAAAGTGACTGTGTAAAGAACCAAAAGAAAGCATCAGAAATATCTTCGTAAATGTGCATGGCCAATTCCTTAACTTGCAAAATCAATAAGGTAAATAGGTTTCTTCTAGCTGTAAGATGTAAAATTTTGGAACTTCAAAATTCTTTGATGATGAAAGATTTAAGTACTCACAGATCGATGAAATCAACAGATACTCCAAAAGCTGTAGCCATTGCTTCCATGGTCACACTCTTGTAGGATTCAAGGAACTGAGAATAAACTACTGTGCGAACTTCCCTCATGTAATACCGGAAATGAGGCTGTAGATATCGATCAAGTTTAATCTGCTCCGTTATTCCAGCTGAGAAGCACAATCCAGCAAAGACCACAATCAAACAAGTAAGGCTTCAAGAAAAAGATGACTCGCTTAGATATTTGTTAAAAAGATCATATAGAATCCTTGGAAATATAAGGTGGCTGATGGAATCCACCTGTTAGAAGATCCCATACATTTTCCCAATAGGTCATTTTCATGAAAAGCTTTGTGAATTATTTTGTTGATAACACTACCGTAAGATTAAAAAAAATGGTGGTGAAATTCTAGGAAGAAACTGAAGCAATATTGACAGAAATGTGGATGATAATGTAACTTACAAATACCATAATTTCACAATTTTGTCCACTTACAGAATGCAGAAAAAAATGACTTGTACTGGCAGTCATAGAGAGAGTTCAGAAATTCAGATAGATGTGGTATCTTCCCAATCACTGTAAGGATTTCGGGTGCATCCACGACCTGTCATATTATTCATAAAAATTCAAGCCAATGACAAGAAACAAATAAACAACTGGCACCATATCACACCTTTTGTTTAAGTGAAACTCTGTCCAACGATATAATGCTTGTGAGAACAGTGTAGAAAACGAAGGTATCATAAGAGAATAGCTCGTAAGTAGTGAAGGTTGATATTGAGTCCAAAAATAGATTAGCCGCTTTCTTAAAGTTCCTGGTGGACATGCAATATAAACCTTCATATACTTTTAACCGGTTCTTTCTCTCCCAATCACCACCTTCCTCGAATAATCTGTCAAAGTTACATAAGAATGAAATAGGATCAGCATAAGCCTCTTCAGATTTGCTCTAGCACTAGAAGTTCAGGAACTTACTTCTTAGCCTTGTCAATGGACTTGGAAATGAGATTAAAGTCCATGTAGAAGAAACCAAGTTGTAGTGTATGGAAAACAAGGTCCATCTTTTGACCAACAGCAACAGTTTTCCCTTCGGTTATTTTGAGTTGCTCCAATGCTTTTTCCTGTATTAAAAACATTGAACAGAGTATTATTAATATAAATGTAACATTCAATACTGCAGTGAAGCTGAGGTGAAGGCGTGAAGCTATAACTATAAGTACCTTGTCACCAATCCGAATGAAGAACAAAGACTTGGCCAAATGAGCTTCACGTACTTCACTTTCTCCTAGGTTTTCTTCAGCATCAGCAATCCTTTTTCATATTAGAAGCAATTCATTATTTTTCATGTAGTTTCATGACCAATGGAATTGCAAGTACCAAATTATACTTTAAAATACTACATAATCATGGAACAAGGCGACAAGTGCAAGTACCCAAGATTCTGCCCAGCACATGGTGAAGTTCATTGAAAAACCAAAAAACAGCTCTCTAGAAAGAAGTTATTGAAATATAAATATAGTTGTTACATATTCTATCTAACAGAACTATACATGCATTCCAACTAAAATACTAGCTATGATACACAAGACTCCAACAGATCATGCCATTACAGTATGCACACAAAAAACCAGAGATGCATTAAACATGCATCTGGTGTTTGACACTCATGGTGAATCATATATTTGCTAATTTAATCTCCTATTCATTCTTTTCTTTTTTCAAACAACATATATTTGACATTCTAGTGTACAAATGTGCCAGGAACCCAGCAAAAAATGCATGTCTTAGCAATGAACATCAGCTGGTCATAATTTTGATTGTGCTGAGTTGTTAGTCCAGAGACATCAATAATTTCTCACATACATATGCCAAACACAGTTTGATTGCAATGATACTGACAAAAACAACGATGTTGCATGTAAATAGCAGAAACCATCGAGTGAAGTTATCAACCTGTTTCACCTGGCCAACATGTGGGTGGAAACATTAAATTTAGATGTAACCTTAGCTATGCAGCAGTCTCTCTTCAGATGAACTTTTCCGTACAGACTCCAGAGGCACAATAAAGAAACATTTTGGATCTGTCTTCTTCGTATGAATAAATCCAACAGCTAATTTAGTTCGCTCATGAAAGAAATTTTTTTAATGAAGAAAAGGAGAAAGGATATGGGTTTTTCAATGCATCCATATCCAGTGCTTGCAGATTCAGATTGTATCTTTCAAAACAATTTTTCAGGGAAGAGAAGAGAGAGGAAGGGAGAGATGAAAGAAGCAAACCGGATTGGAGGTCAATTTGCTAATAATTAGAACAACAAAAGATAAATTGTTCAGCCCAAGGAAAGAATTAACCCAGCCAAGCATGTTCCTATTTGGTATTAACTTGTTTCATACTATAAGTCTTGGCCTATCGAGATTGGTTCAAAAAGTCCTTCAGATAGTGATGACATAATACTTTTCGCTGTATCTCACGCGGTCTTGAACTATTTGATATAGAATTTTCCATTGTATTTCAGGTGGTCCCAAACTATCT
>NC_088356.1:38752232-38792232 GCF_036884655.1 Musa acuminata AAA Group | reverse complement strand
CAATATGCATTTAGCAACACTAAAAAATATTGACTTCGGATAATTGTATTATTAAGTGTGTTCTTTTTTTCATCAACAGAGAAGATGGTTCTTCAGAGGTGCAACTAGGTCAGACTCATGTTATAGGCTTTGTGACTTCTCAGCTGGTGCAACCTTATCGAGATAGACCAAACGAAGGGACTCTTTCTATATTTACTGAATTTTCACCCATGGCTGATCCTTCTTTTGAGGCAGGGCGCCCTGGTGAATCTGCTATCGAACTTGGTCGCATTGTGGATCGTGGTCTTCGGTTAGTTCTTTTTATAATATAGTTGTTCCATGTTTCACGTGCCAACACATAGTCAAGATCTTACCTTCATATATTTTATGAACTTATATGCTTGTTACTGAGGCAGAGAAATTATTGATCCTTCGGTCATGCATCATTCAACTTATCTAGCATTTTCTGATGAACTGTAAAATTATCGCAGGGAAAGTAGGGCTGTGGATATGGAGTCATTATGTGTTGTTGCAGGGAAATCAGTGTGGTCCATTCGTGTGGATCTCCATATTCTTGATAATGGAGGGTAATAAATGTTCTTGTTTGAACATCCTTTTTAACATCTGTTTGTTGTTGATAATCTGAATCTTCTCTTTCTGATAATTTAGGAATCTCATCGATGCTGCCAATATTGCTGCTTTGGCTGCTCTATCGACATTTCGCAGACCTGAATGTACATTACGAGGAGAAAATGGCCAGGACATTATTGTTCACGACCCCGAGGTCAAGTCATATGACATTTTTCCTTGGCTACGTTGTATGCTCTAACTTGGATCACCACCTGTTGGCTTAAAATATATGTAGAATCTGACCATAATTTGGTGTTGTCAGTTGGCCTTTTCTTTCTGTTTCCAGAAAGCAGTGTATACATACACACATACACAGTCTGCATAGCTTATGTATATTCATGCTTTTTTAATAGTTTACTTTGAAAATGACTGCTTATGTTAGCAAGAAGTAAGACTTAAATCTATTTCTTCTCATATCTCTACAGGTTATGGAGCCACTCACATTGATAATTCATCATCTTCCTATAGCAGTGACCTTTGCTTTTTTTAGTGAGGGAAACATCATGGTATTGTGAAAGTAACTTCATAAAGAACTTGCAATTTTTGTTATAAAATTTTGTTCAGTGAGTTGTTCAATCATGTTCTGGCTTCGAGTTTGACCTAGAATTTTATCTTTTCCAGGTGATTGATCCAACACATAAAGAAGAGGTTGTTATGGGAGGAAGAATGACTGCTACAGTGACCTCAAATGGTGATGTTTGTGCGGTTCAAAAAGCTGGAGGAGAGGGTGTGACACCAAACATGATTATGCAGTGCTTACGAATTGCTTCTGTGAAAGCTGCTGATATCACAAGTAAAATAAAAAATGCAGTGAGTTGCATGAAAATTTAGGTTGCTTTCGACTTTTATGGTTGTATGGTTTATAATGTTGCTCCTTATGGGTTTCTTTTTCTGTTCTGGCTTTGATATACATATGTAGCTTTGTTCTAACCTTTTTGTCTCTTGTTTTACTTATGATAAGCATTCTGGGCATTGAAGAACCTGGAAAAGATTGTTATTGGAGTCACTTATGAATAGTTTTTCTAGATGAGAATCATGAGATATTTAATACAGAGCTTTGTTCTTGTGGATTGTCAAAATAGTCAGCTTTGTTTGGATGTTTCTTCTTTAAAACATGAACATGAAACCTTTCTGTTTGTAGATAATATTTATTGAAGCCATACAACTTGAAAATGCCAAATTCTGGAAACACTAATGTACAGTTTTTTAGAGTGTGTCACTCACTAGAATCCAAGATGATGGTATCCTGTGTAGCAGTGTGTGACAAACCGACGAAAGTCATAGGAAGGTAGAAACAAAATTCATGGACTAATTTGTCTATTAGCTTATCCTTCTTTATGGATTTGCATTTTAATCTCTAGCTAAATCAAATTATGAAAGGGTCCTTACAAATTTTATTTTTAGGAAAATCACATAAAAATTAAAATGCATGGATGTGGTACATTAAGTGTTGACTGTCAGTTTTTTTGTTTGGAATTTAAATGATTTTAGTTTCCATCATATTAGATGTTACAGTTGTATGTGCAGTCTTAACTAGATATGCCTTTTCTGCTCAGCATGCTTATGAATACAAATTAGATCAAAGATCTTTGAAGATTGACAGATAACAGAACCTTTTTTTTAAGGATTTTGTTTGCCAATTATCTTGTTTTCTGACTTATAGTTCAACTGTACTTGTTGACCAGCAAGTGCAATCCAAGAGAACAGTGATGACAACCAGGCCTAGTCCTAGTCCCAAATATGTAGCTGAACGCAAGTGATTAAAGGCTTGATTTTGTTATTAGAGATTGTTGTTTCTGATAATAATTTCTCAATGATCAAGAATGCTTCAGATGAAGCAAAACACCCATCTTTACCAGAACATTGAACTTATTTACCTTCATGTGAACAAAGTCATCTGCTTAATATGGTTGGTACACTCTCGTTCATTGATAAGAAAATTTACTAAAGAATTTTCCAGGTAGAGACATACAATACTGAGAGAACGTTACGGAAGGTTAAGCGTCATTCATCGACAGTGACACAACAAGTTAGTGTTCCAGATGTTATCATGAAGGACAAGCAAGCTGAGAATATAATAAGACATCAAGAAGAAATGATACAACATGAACCAGACAGAAGCTCCAATTGTGATGATGAAATGACAGCTGATGCTAGGACATGTATAAAGACAGAGGGCAACCGCAGAGACAGATGCACTGATCCATTTGTTGGTGGCCCTTCAAATTGGTAATATTGTGCTGTAGTTGCACTTTGTTTGTTATATGAAACAATTAAGTTTTGTAATTGAACAAGAACATGAATAAATGCTCTATTCTGTTTGCAGGGACCCATATCTGAATAAACTTTCTTCAAATTTAGTTGGAAAATCTCAAGATTTACTTGGTATGGTTTCATATGTATAAACATGCTCCTCTATATCTTTTTGTTGCTTTGTTTTAACCTTTGTGCATCTTTGTAAGTTGTAAATGTTAGCTTATATAATCTTTTTTTCTTTCAAGATTCATAGTCTGAAAAACTTTGGAATAATTTATTTGGTAATTTTATCTCCTAGTTCTGCATGCAAACTAGCTTAGTTTGGATGTTTCTGGAATTTGTTGTTGTCTTATATTTGAGATTTAATTTGTGTGCTACAAGTGGATGAACATTGCATTATTTTTCATGTTTCATTCATAGAACTCGATTTCTGGCAGAGAGTACAGGTGGTAGCAATGATAGTTTTGAGCAACTAATAATGACAGGTGGTAGGCATAGAAGTATTGTACTGATTGATGAGTGAATACCAGTACACAACAGATTATGGATATAGAGAAGACAGCAGGAACTTACGATAAATGGAATAAGATTGGTTTTTATTTTCTGTCCAGATGATAGGATAGCAGTCAACAGATTAAAGATATAGAGAAGATAGCAGGAACTTATGATAATGGAACAAAATTGGTTTTGATTTTTTTGTCATAATACAATGCTTTATATAAGTAGAATATAGACAAAAGTCTTATTCTTTTTGGCTATCAAACTCAGCTCATCTTTCTCCTAGCACTGGATTAGCTGTTGAATGAATACAGCAATATGGCCACACAAGAAAAGTTGGTGTTTTCGTTGTTAAGTAGTGAAATTACTCTTAGCAGAGCTCACTGGTGAGGAAGCATATATATGCATCTGACTTCAAACAGTTGGCAACTATGGTTACTTGTCCTACTGGGTGTTGATATCCAGGACTTCTGTTTTGCAACCATTTGGATGAGAATTAATATCAACATAAATGCCGATAAGCAATTAAGTTCTTTAAAAAAAAAACCTTAGCCTATCTGCTTTTACGGCACAATTGTCTATCTTTAAGTTGTCTCTCCCTAGGATTTAACTCCAAGTATGGCCTGATAATTAAGGCAGTATGGCCTGTCTTGCTTGGTTTTATGTTTCTGCTTAATTGTTTCCAAAATTGTGGATAATTTTCTTGTGTGTTGGCAAGTTGTGAAAGTTTTTGCTGTAGTTTGCAACAAATCACTTTTCGAACATGCAGGTCCTTTAACGATTAGTAAGGAACAACAAGAAGAATCAAAAAGCAACAAAATGGCAGTCGAGAACAGTCCTGAGCATGCAACAATATCTTCTAATTCTGAAACACTTGGAGTTTCAGGGCCGAGGCAGCAAACTGATGTTGCAAAGAGTTTGAAAGATGCTGTCAAGTCAAAAGCTAGAAAGAAGAGCAAAACATCTTCTACTACCAGTTGAACTAGATATGCGCAGATGAACCGCTGAATGCTGTGCCGTTTAATGCCGGTTTCAAGCCCTGTTGATGAATTTTGTAGGAACTTTCTGTTGTCTCCTTAATTACTGACTTGATTTTTGTTGTGAAATGTACCAAATAACATTGATATCGGTAGGGTAGAGAGCTACTTTGGTTGCCACGGGTATGTACCTGAAGCTTCCTAGGATCTCAATTCATTGTGTTGGCAAATGTATACATGTCTCTTGAAATTTTAGGCCTCTGAGGGAGCCACTTAAACTGGTAGTGATGTCCTTTGTGTGCTCTTGGTTGAAAGTGTATTTTCATGAATGCATAATCTCAAAATATCACCATTTTTGTCAATCGAGAGTGCAATTTAATTAATATCTGGACATGTCACATTAGCAAAGTATGTAAGAGGAGTAAGTTTTCAGTGTGCAGAACGAACAAATGTGTGCTAACTTGATATACAAATATTTGAAAATATTATATAAATACTGAACGTTTTATGGACTTTTAATGTTCGAAATGTATGGAGCCATATTTGTTAGGAAAACTTTGATGTAGGTTTTTAAGCAAGAAAAGAGGAGAATTTAAAGAAGGGATATATGCATTTCTTTAGCCTTCTAAATCTTAGATGTGTTTCTCTGATGTTTTCTTCCCAACATGATAGTACTTTTCGCTGAGTTGATATATGCTATAGACTGTTTGCTGTGTGTGGTTGTCTTTTTGGTTTGGAATGCATTTATTATATATATATATATATATATATATATATATATATATATATATATATATATATATATATATATATATATATATATATATATATATAGTTTCAGCATATAAACTCAGTCAGATATTCTGCATGGATTAATAGAAATTGTAAAGTATTATATGCTGAGGAGAAAAGTAGTACATATGTGTATATGTAAAAGGGAAATTTTGATGGAAGGGGAAGTTAAGAAATGTGAGGAGACATCCATCCAATAGTCTATCTTATTGTAGTAAGCCTCACGGTATGGATGATAAGGTAGGAAAAACTAGAAATGCGATACCATTGATCGTTATTTAAAGAAATAAAGAAGAAAAAAAAGGATTGTAGAAGTTAAAATTAGGAATTATGTTGATATAGAAAGTAAAATTAGTAGCACCTCTCTATTACTAGTTGTGCCTTCTCTACTATAATGCTAAAGTTGCCACAAACTTCCTCCTTGGATCATCCTATAATTGTTGCTCTGCAACACCAAGTAGACCACAACATAATGCATCTCTCTCTCTCTCTCTCTCTGTGGATCCCATCGGCTGAAAGCATCTCGACACTGAGGATGAAGGTTCGAACCATCTTTCTATGAGAATGCAATACTGATACACATCATGAGGTAAATGGACTTGAGCTTGGTATCTCAACAGACATATCATAAGGCTAATTGATGGGGTGTATGCATGTAGATTCTAATATATATATATATATATATATATATATATATATATAAAAGAAAAGAAAAAAGTGCAGCACAATGAAAAATCCTACAGGCAAAGCACCAGTGCCAAGAAGACCACCAACCTATTCGATAGGTCGGAAATAGCTACATGGCGCTTCTCGGTCTTCTTCGTCATGTTTGCCTTTTTTTTCATGCCAGAGCAGAGAAAAGCCACTTTGCACCATCATCTCAACAAATCTCCAGACTCTCGTTCGTTGAGTTCTAAAGTTTCTTGAAAGGTTCTCAGTGTAAATTTACATATGTAGAATTCCAAGCATGTAAGTTGTTGTGTTTCACACAAGTTTGTCGCTCCCAGTGAGATAATAAGCTGAGTTGAAGTCCAAACATAATCAAACAATTTTCTAGACTCCACAAAACATGGTCGAGGAAAAAATATTCAGATACAAAGTGTCTCAGAGTTACGGTCGATGTTATTGTAGATCTCTGTCCTATGGTACAAATAAGGTTCATCACATAAGATGTTTGCAGTTGATACAAGTAGTATGCAGCAACACTATTATACTCATTATGTCATAATTTGTGCACTGATTAGATGCACTCAAAAATCAACTTTTTTCTTTTATATGACAACTATGTTCATATTACCAATATGAAAGAATATTATAAAAATTGAAAAGAAATTATGCTATATCACAACTATGTTTATATGAAAGAATATTATAAAAAAATAAAAAGAAATGATGTTATGAGATATCCATTTGGGAACAGCATTTGCCCTATTCAATATTATAATGTATCAAGTGCAGGAATCTTCCATGCTGAGTCCACTATGGAGAAGATTTTTCCACTTTGCAATCTTGGTCTAGCTTAAAATTTTCAACTGACATAGAAGACTAATCTGATATTTAATAGATATTAATATATAAGACTCATTTATAAATACCAGTATCAATATCTATGGACTAATTTGCAATAGGGAAGATTGCTGATATAGAAGGACAACTTACTATTAATTGCTTAAGAGTACAGAAAAGAGCCTTATATGTTTCAACTTTAAATATCAGAACAAGTTCCACAGAAGAATGTCAAGTCATCAGAGAAGTGGCATATGATAAGACAATTACTTGTTAAGTACTTGGATATATAGTTAGTTCATAATGCTAGAAGCAGTCATGCACACATCAGATCCTACCGTAACTATTGTTCTTCTAATATCCATCTTTCGTCTTCCTACAACATCTGGTTGGTTGTAAAGAGTACATGGTTAAGAGATCATCAGGCCATATAGGTCACCATTTAGTAATTATTATAGGATCTCCTCATGCTAGGCTATCATTTCCAGCTAAAATTAAATCCTAGTTCTTTTCGCCTTATCCTAATTTGCAAATTTAAAGAACCTATTTTCTTGTTCTTCAATGCACCATCTTCCCAACACCATTTATACACAATGACTTCCCACACACATCGGATGATTGGATCAATAATCAAGTAAACATGATATTGCCTCTTCTTCTCATAAACTAGCCCACATATCAGTCTCTTCAGAAGATAAACATTCAAAAAGAGCTACATTCTGTTTTCCTCACAAACATTAACTCACTCTTTCTCTACTCATCTAAAAGGGTTTTTTTTTGGGGGGGCTAAAATTACCATTGGATAATTTTGTAGAAAAAAATATATCCATGAACAACTAAACTAAAGTAGCAAATCATCTAAGAGAAGTTCATTTAATTTAAGGTCTAATTGTTTCTTTGATGAAGACCAGAACAAGATACTGCATACTGCTTATAAGAAGAACCTTGAATTCTGAATACAATTGCAAGAATACTGGTGTGGGATGATGCATAAAATATATCATGGATCAATAAATATTCTTTACTTCTCAAAACAACTTATGATGTGGTAATAATTTGCCGATCATTTAATTAACACTGCAATTACTGTGGTTGAACCCTGAAACATGTTCTAAACCTTACTGGAGTTAGGACCATAAAATCTTAGATTGTGAACTAGAACAGATATAGTTACCATCACCATTTACACTTAATTAATACTACGATTACTATGGTTGAGCCCTGAAAGATGTTCTAACGTTTGATCCTTGAAGTATAATTTCTCTGAAAAATGTAGAAATCCTTAATGGAGTGAATACCACAAAATCTTAGATTGTGAACAAGAACAGATATAGTTACTATCACCATTTTGATTTCCTTTTGGTAAAATCTTCAGTACAAACCCTAAAAGAGAATATTTCCAACTCTCGATCAAATATTAAAAAATCAGCAATTTCGAAGGAGAAGCCAAAAAGATGGACATGTCAAGAGCATTTCATCAAACACCACTCACCCACATTGCAGCAAGATCACTCCTTTAGCCTTCGGACAATCCAGCAGCTCCCACCAGCACCATTGCAAGAGTTCCACAGGCCAATCCAACCCAAAAACTCCTCCATGCTCCGGCGTTCTCACCTGGTACCGGCGGCGCATTTGGCTCCGCCATGGGAAATTCCATTTGCCCGCTCTCCACCGGAAACCCAGTAGCCACCATTGGTGCCCAATCAGAGCACTCCACTATTGGAGGAGCCTCTGGCAGCGGCAGAGGCAGCGGCGGCGGCGCCGCCCCCAGACACCAGAGTATGCGGACGGAAAGGCGAACGAAGCCGGCAGGGCGGCCGGAAGGGCGATTGAGCAGCAGAGTGAGGGTGTCACCAGCGCCAGCGGGGAGCGAGGAGAGGGGGACGGAGGCGGAGCCCTCCACCCTGGGGGCAGCGGCATGGCGGAAGGGGAAGCGGGAGGAGAGGATCTGGACAGTGAGGGTGCATGCAGGGTCGCAGAGGGCGCGGGAGGAGAGGGGGAAGTGGAGCTTGGGGCTGGGGTCACCGGGGGAGAAGGCCTTGGTGGATCGCTTGGCGTCGGGGTCGATCCAGGCCACGGCGAAGTGTTTGGGCTTTGAAGGGAGGAAGAAGGCGGGCTTCCTTCGGCGGAAGCCGTCGGCGGAGGGGAGAAGGATGCTCAGTTCGAGGGTGGATTCCTCATCGTCGATGTCGGACATGGCTTCCGCCACCTCCGAAACGTTACGCGTGGTTACAGTGTACCATACCAGTCGATAAGTTACATGTTGGTGGCGGTTTTGGAAGGTAATCAATTCGAGACTTTTAATTATTCCGTTATAATCCGGATCCGTTATATTTATTATAACGTTCCGATATTACACTATATAGGGGAACAAAATGAAGTGCAACCATATTTACAATATTAGAAAAAAAATAATTCTAAATCAAATCACATATTTATCATCATTCAATATTCAAAGCACCATTAAATAAATGCTAAAGTTTTATATTTCTACATTATGTGATCATTGCATCTCAAAAGAAAAAGAATTGATGCAGTCATATTTCCACCATATATCCATCCAATAATATCCATGCAGAGAAAATCCACATCAATTTATAGTATATTATATTTTTCTAAAAAATAACAAAATATATTGCTTAATAAGGTAATTACAAAGGGAAATTTTATGATTTGCTAATCAGTTAGTCAACTTATTTACTTCCACTATGTATATATGAAAATTATATTATCCTCAAAATATTGAGAACTATATATCTGATTCAACATGAATTCTATGCACCTCCCTTTGCTTTGGACATTCATGGAATAGATGTCCTCATAAAGAAAACATTTACAAGAACTTGGATAGCAAATCTAATGCTTTATCTTGTTGGTTGCTTAAGGATGCATTGTCTTAAGTAGGACTCATAGAGATAAAACACAAGGCTGTGGCTTTGGGCTAATTAAATGGATCTTTAGAGGGACTCAAAAGCCCAAGGCCTGCAAGTGTATCTTGTAGTGATGTGTTGGCAACACAAGCATTATGTTTACAAGCATATAAATCAACAAATGATGTCTCTTTTCCATCTGGCAGAATAATCCTTTTATTGAATCTCAGTCATTTGTAAAATATTTATTGAATAATATAATATTTATTGAATATGCACCATTGATTAAAAAATACTTAAATATAAATTAAAAAATAGTACATAGATTCTTATAAATTAATCTAAGTTATTATCCACTTTCGATATGGGAGTAAACGGATGTGTTACATGTTTTGTTTGCCTAAAACACTTCAGTTACAATGACATAAGTTCCTGGAGTAAACTGGTTCAAGACATCTATCTCATACTTGAGAAAAATATATTAGTTATAAATCAATAGATCTTGTCTAATATGTTGATTTAAACTTTTAGTTACAATGATTCATATGTCATGTGTTAGGTTTAGATATCTATCCCAACAATATGGGAAAATAGTAAAAATATAAATACAGATCATGTCTTATCTATTGTTTTAAACATTGACTTAAGCTTTTATATGGAAGGATAGTGAAAAAAATAAAATAAAATCTTTTAACAAAAGAAATATATGGTAAACAAACATACATACAAATGGCCATCAACCTGCCATTTTAAAGCATTACTTGCCATTAACATCATAGTTTCTTTTTTGTTTTTTGGGCAGTGTGTCTATGTAGATAAACCATCGAGATCAAGGAGATGTTGAGGGTATTCAAACCACTTACAATGCTCCAGTACACAAATTGCATGTCCTTTTGTCCTACAGCCAAGAGAGAGAGAGAGAGAGAGAGAGAGAGAGAGAGAGAGGCACCAATGACTCATCCCCTGAGGAACAATGGGATTGACAATGAGAATGACTTGGCATGGGAGCAAAGGACAGATTGCCTTGATATAAATCCTCTATCATTATTGGGCCCTGTAAAAGATTGAAGATTAGCTGTCAATAGCTGTTTGCTGCAGTTGAGGACAACACAATTATAGACTGCAACCTGAAAGGAAGTGTCTAACTCCAATGTAGCACATTATATTCTATTATATATTGAAGGCAAATCGAACAACTTTTGGGCACAGATAGATTCAAGCTTCAAATTCTTGGCTTGAAGAAAAAGAAATGGGTAAGAAGATTTTACAGCACTAGAAAAAAGAAAAGGGAGTAGATGCTCCTCATCTAGAATCTCAATCAGGTGTTTGATGAAATAGCAAGATGGATGTAAAAGCTCTTCTCACCTAGTGATCAAAGTCAGAGAAAACATAGCACCCAACACCTAAAGCAATCCTCATGTGGATTGATCTCAGGTTTCTGCCTTTCTTGTGCTATATCTCATGATTCATGGTGTGTTTTGTCTCAGAGTCTGTCAAGGAGTGTGTTTTGTCTTATGTCTCATGGCTGTCTGTTGACAATGCATCGACTCCCCTTTCTCCCCCTCCCAAATTTATGTGCTGCATGCAGTGGATGAGAGGAGGAGTAGTATGCAAACCACAAACAACTGTTGGCTCTGGAATAGAGCATTGAAAACCAAGACCAGATCTGGTTATGAATCCAGAGAAGATGATGGATGAGAATTATGAAGTGGATGTGTCACAAAGAACACTAGGTGGTACAATGGAGCTATTCCACATCAAATCATAGATTAAGATGTTGGAGATGTCTGTTGTCCCTAGTCTTGGAGTGTATCTATACAAGCCATGCACAGTTTGGGTTCTGATACATACCTGTTTTAGATGTTCTAGCAAATGTAAATTGTTGAAGAGGAGGATTCTATTTGCTCCTAGTTTATTGACTTCACCTGGTGGCTTATTTCTGTCTTCTGAAGTACATCATAACGGTAAAATTTTTATTGATTTCATTGGATCCAGAAACAGGAAAGTTCTGCCCTCTTGCATGTACTTTTTCTCACTCAGACTCAGAAGTTTATGCATGTGTTTGTGGTCAACAATGGGACTAACCATGGTGACTGGTTAGTAGCCAACACAACATGACTTGACTGCACATTTGACACTCTCCTCTGCCCGGAAGCAACAAAGTCTGCTTTTTAGTGGACTATCAAAAAGCATGTAGTTCAGCTTATTTCAGACTCTGAATCCTACCAACTCATCCTTATCACTCTATTATGATGCATGTAAGGTACACCTCTAACCTTTAACCTGATAAGATAATTATCGCATTAAGTCTAGAAGTAGATGATGTAAAATGTTTAAGCCTAAATTAATAATAATATAATATCAAATGACAAATTGATAAAGGCTAATAAAGGTGCATGAATAGGAGAGTGACTCTTTTTAAGTTCTTTCAAATCAATATAACTTAGACTAGCATTCAAGGTGTCTAGTTCCATCTTTTAGGTTAGGTAGGGAAAGATGTGAGGAAGAAGTCTTGTTTTTGGTCAGTGTCTAGTGCCTTTGATGTTTACTTTGTTGAAGGTGGAAGGGTTGGGGAGACCACCAAAGAGTGGTGATGCTTGAGGTGGTCAGTGCAGGAGGAAGAGGCAGAAGAAAGAGGATGGCTTTTGGGAGAGATGTGGAAACACAATGCATAGCTGTCCCCCTGGGTGGCTAGCACTGAAAGCAACCCACAAACTCTACTAAATTTATTGTTTGAATTCATATCAGAAATCAGCATGACATAAGAGGAACACATGGTATTCCACCACAAACTCATGATTGCAACTTTGATTTTTGCTCTTGCTTAAAGAGGTTGAGTTGTCCCAACTCATCATGAACAACTCTGCATGTTCTCCTCTCGGTTGCCCATGAAACTTTAACAAATAATGCTCGGAACATTTTACATGATATAATCTGATGGGATAATTATTAATTTAAAATATTATTAATTCAAAATATTTAAATCCATGATAGATTAGTTAAATTTACAAATCAATTTAATTCTCCTTGTCTCCAATGTTACAATTTATCTCACTTAAGGATGGACATACTTATCATCACTAAGACACTAGGATAATCTTAACAAAGACAAGTGAAGTCTAATGCAACTTTTACTTTGATATGTTTCTTCAGAGTGTTTTTTCTATTTGAACCCTTTACTATGTCTTATAAATCAATTCAAATTTTCTTTTACATTCCGTGTGAGATCAAAGATAAGACAATTTATTTTCCTACAGGAAATGGAGCATGACAGGGAGATAACAAAGTATATCCAATTTAACTTAGTTTTTAGAAGGGAATTTGATACAAAAGGATGAGTACATTTCTGCTTTTATGCATCTTAGATGAATGATACCCATAAGAGGAAAAGAAGGCAACAAGTTCATCTAAACTATTTCAGAACCAAATGCAAAACCTCAAGAAGAAACCGCACACAAAAAGCCAGAAGTGCAGAGAAGAAGCAATCATGTAAAGAAGTTGCATGGAATGACTATTTAACTATTCCACGAGGAAAGCCTTAGCAAGAGAACTCACAGATATGTGAAGAAGCTGCATGGAATTGATGAAGGCAAGAAGTTTGGATTAATGCCTGTAGCTCACACTTCTGTTCACGGCCAGCAGTTTGCCGATGATCCTCTTTGGAGTCCTCGGAAGAGAGCACAGAGCTCTCAACCTCGAAGAAGCGCTCCTCATGAGAGCATCGCGCGGAACCAAATCATCGTCCATGTCATCGTCCTCGTCCTCCTCTTCGAGCCTCATCTTAAGTGTCACAAGCTTCGTCGATGGGCATTTCAATCTCGAGATGCTCCAACCAGCTTCCGGAGGAGCGGCAGGACTTGTAGACAGCAACGCCTTGACGTTGCCGGGCAGCTCAATCACCCGGCCACCGGCCAAGGCGGCGCGTGCCTGCTCGAAGAACAGCACCTGTACGACCACCCTCAGAGGCAGCACGTCGTTCCGCGCCGCGTGCGCACAGGCTTCCATGGAGAGCTTCTTGCAGTCCAAGATCCGACACAGCTGCTTCCTTGCATTCTTGTCGAGCTCTGGGTGTGCCTGTTGATGCAAGGCAAACAGCATGAGAACAAGCCATGGCATCAAAAAAGACTTGGTAGTTATTACCCTGAGGTAGATGTCGACAGCTCTGTAGAGATCATCATGGTCGGGCCTGGCGGAATCTGGAACAGCCTCAGCAATGGCAATCAACTTCTCCATCGGTAGATTCTTGTCTTCGGTAATCTTTTGGAGATAGCCGTCGATTAGCTTAGCCACCCTCGACTTGGAGCAACAACGAAGCCTTTCTCGGGGCGGACTGGTTGGTGGGCTGTGTCCCTGAAGCAGGAACTCCTCCAGTACGGCCATCACTGTGTCGACATCGTACAATGCGTCGTTCGAAGTTGACGCAGGTGGAATCAGGAGATCGTCGACGGATGCTTCCTCCAACTGCCTTCCGATTCGCCTGCGCAATTCCATCCTCAACGACGACGAAGCGTTTAGTATGTTGGCAACCTTGAGAAGCTTGAGGAGGAAGCTGCAGGAAGCAGAGCCCTTCTCGCTAGGCAGCAAGCTCACTATCTTGTCCATGAGCAGCCTCTGTCTGCGAGACTCCGAGGAAGAGTCCTCAGTCGCGAGGTTACTCTCGTAGCCATCTCTCGACGTATCTGGCAGCCACCTCCATGCGTAGATCTGCAGTGCATCCACGATGAGCTCGTCGGAGACGACGCCGGCAGATTTGATGGTCACCATGATTCTCCAGTAATGGTCTGATCCCAGTTCACTGATGCTCTCAGCCCACCAGTTCCTTGGCGCTGCCTTCGAGTTCGGATGATTGGCTACGATGGTCGTGGCAACGGCGTCGACGCAGCGAGCGGTAATTCCGAGTTCTTCGCACAAGGGAGGGTACTTTCTCGTGCTTTGCAGCGTCACCAGCGTGTCCTTCCACCGGCGGAGGATGCAGGACTCGAAGAAGCTATCGAGCTTGCGGGCGAGGTTGCCTCTCTCGGCGTCCTCATTCATCTGAAGGTACTCGGCGGCGCACCAAACGGGCACGATGTTGAGGGCGCTGAGAGTGATGGTGATGCCGTAGCAGAACTTGGCGCAGGTCTCGAAGGCCTCAGCGCCACCGGGAAGGTCCGGAAGTTGGATGATCGCGTGCTCGGCTGCATCTTTAAGCTCAGAGCAGTGCCTTTGCAGGCGCAAGCATTTAGACAGGAGAGGAAACTGCATCCACAAGCAACCAAACCAGATGACTGAGACATTCATCATCACCAGAATTCACCAAGTCTTAAATGAAGACAAAGAAACTGATCATCACCAAGTATCAGGAATTCTGACAGATTGTAGCAAACTCTTAGATTGTAGCATGAGCAGAAGCTTACCTTGTGCAGCCGATAGAAGCTGTTCTGCACTTGTATTTGGAGGTCGGTGGAGACTTCTGATGAAACAGACCTGCAACAGCAAGAATCAAGAATCAAGAGTCACAGAAGTATCAGAGGTAGCTGATGCTTCTATGTATCACCTGAGTGTTGAAGAACTACTTGAACTTTCACTGCGTACTGAAAGAGGTAAATGGGCAGAACCATTACCTTATGGATTCTGTGGTGAAGAAGGTATCTGGCCGGGTTCCAAGCTTCATAAACTTCATCTTCGGCTGCCTTCTCAGACTCTATGGATCAAAAGTTTCCTCCTTGAGCTAAAACACCAGAGAAAGATCCCTATATATTTCCTGCATAGAGATGGAAGACAAGCATGCTTTCAGAATAAGGTGTATCGGCAAGTACTAAGCTTTTAATGGACATGTAAGAGAAGTAGTTGAGCGGAGAGCAGACAGGGGACAAGAATCCAAAGAGCCTATAAAAGAATAGGATGCTGAGGTGTGGCTGGGGTGCAGGATTTTATTGAAGGAAAAATTAATGCAAATGGCCGAGATGCATGGTTTAAAGGGAAATATTAATGCATGAATCTACATATATGGATAAAAGAGAACTATAAAATTGTAGAAGAATGCATTACCTATTGAGAAATCAAACAGTTATATATTATGATTTTGCTAAGAAAATCTATGACTTTTCCTTGTGCAGTTTCCCTGTACTCATGGAAACCATATCCACCTAAGAAATAGTCACCGAGTGCTGTTTTGGAGAACTAATCTGTCATCACAGCTCTATCCTTTGCAATTGATGAGAAAATCACCATCTCTTACATGTTTGATTCAGTGCAGCCATTCATAAGAAACATAAAGTAGACAATTATATTATTCTCGATTAGAGAAAATTTCATGGTAAAAGCTCTTTAGAAGTTTTGTTTCTTCCAACTTCAACTGTAAAGAAATGTTCATATTATTGGCATAATCAAAGATATGCATGATTGAAACCATAAATAATTGCTTAGTAAATGACCTGCTCATTTGGTGATTTCTCACGAGTGCAGAAGGGAAAAAAAGGGCAAGTCGCACTGGCATCATGTTAGTCTTTGACTATAAGAAGTGAGAGAGAATAGAATAACCCACGCGTGCCTAACTTGAAGCGTGAAACCCCACAACCCCATCGATGCACCTTCTCCTCTCTTTGAGGACAGAAGAGGGTTATACCTGCTGTTATAGAAGCCTCTTTCTTCCTTAAAGAAACCCTGTCTAGAGGCCACAAATGGTCTGAGCATAACAAGAGATCAAGATTGATAAGCATAGATTCTGGAAAGATTAAAAAGAAGAAAAAAGGAGAAACATCCTTGTGGAAGCATGCAGATGAATCTCACTACCTGGTCAACCATCCACTTACCTTTTGGAAAAGAAAAGAAACACTTTGTCTTCTTTTCTTCTTCTTTTTTGGACAGTGCTGATGAGCTTTCCATGGACATGTAGCTGACGCATTTGAAATCTGGTCTGGTCTCGTCAGGCATAAGCAGGCATTGAGCTGCTCCCATGGTCTGTGTTCGTGGAAGCCATGCGATCATACTTGGCAACTGAATGAATCCACTCACAAGTACCTCATCTTTAGGCTGAGGTCAAGCACACTTAAGTTTGAGACAGACTAAACTAGTTGAGGTTGGGAATTAATTTGAGCACTAAAGTCCTTTTACCAAGCTTGAAAAGACCCAAACCATTGTAAGGTTCTAAAATGGACTATACCAATGCAGAGATCTTAATCATGAGTCGGGATAGTTTTTGTTTCTATGATCATGATTCTGATCCTCAACCTATTTGGATAGAGACAAACAGGGAAAAGAAAATGAGAAAGGCAAATAAACAGAACCACATAGTAACTTATAACAGATGTGGGAAAATAAACTGACCTTAAATGATAAATTAACGTGTAGACTCCCAAATCATGAAAGATACCAGCTCGATCATCTCATCTGCCACATCACCGCCATAAAGTAATTTGGTATCAATAGAGAATATTTCCTTTAATTTTGGATGAAGACTCCATCGGGAATATTCCCAGAGTCCCCGTTCTTGTAGAGCATTCCAACTGGGTTTGCTCACCCTTAAGGATCACTGCCTTGATATTCATGTCAACACTCTCCATCTTGATATATTTCAGCTAGGGGAGCCCACTTTATCATCATTAGAGTCTGTGATATGTTTTCTTCAAGAAAAAAGGTAAACCAAGTCAGTTCTGGTCATCCAGCTGAAGCAAATCTAACCTCATAAATAATATATATACACCATCATCCCACTTTGAGCCACTGATCTGGGCAAGATGTTCAATGTGGATTACAGGAGATATTAAAAGCAGCCTAATACTGATATTGATCAAAACATTGCTTAGGAAAGAGAAAGGATTCTGATTTCAGAGCAAACCACCAGAAATTGTCATCCAAGCCCATACGTTAATAAAATTCCACAATTATACAATTTATTAGGACAGTCTATTTAAATAAACATTGTTTCAATACCTATTTTTTTGCTAAGACATATACTTCAATATCATCATTGACATCACTATCATTGTTATGACTGTATCATTTTTGACAAAATTTATCAACAATTTTGTCCTATAGGTTGTAAAGAATTTCCTATTAGAAATGAAATTACACAATATCAAAGGAATCAAATTCCTTGATTGAAGCTACTCCAAATATATCTCAATAAATCACGATTAAATATATACCAACTCCACAATATCTGTAACCATTCAGAACAATGAGATGTTTCAAATATAGATGACAATTTTCTAATTATTATAAAGAAATTATTCGTTTATAACTATCAAAAAAAACTTTGATACCTTGTGTGCATATAGAACTGTAAGTCATGCAGAGAGATGTCATTTATTATTCCTCATATTCATCTTCCACATCTGTATCAAGCTGGCCCACCACAATCTGTATCAGGTAAAAGAATTTGTTTCATATTTGCACATGTCTACCATTTCATCATAGTATAATCAATGGAAGTTGTACTAACCTATGATGAAGCATTCATCATCTTGATTGCAAATATTAAGGAATTCAGATCCTTTCTTTATTTTCATCACTAGGTCAATCATGCTAGGGCCACATTCCACCTATGGTTATCATGACAAAAGACTAGGTTATCACTATGGCTACCTTTTTAATGGTCACAGCAATGACAAAGTTTGATAGACTACAGTATAAACACTAAAACAAAGAGAGAGATGATATATGCCACTTACAGATGACCACAATGCATGATCCAAAGTCCTAATCCTGGTGATCGCCACATCCTTATCTGTTGGTTGGATAAAGGGATCCCATGGGCCATATTACATTGGTCCTAACAGCTGACAACTTAAACATTTGAGATTATTGGTAATCTAATCAAAATATTTATTATGGTACCAAAGCATATTGTGAGTCTAAATCCCTTACCGATCACTATCTATTTCAACTCATTGTGTCAGTATCGGGCCATATTTACATTGGGTCCTTTCCTAACAGTTTAAACTTTTGAGATTGTCGGCAATCTAATCAAAATATTCATTATAGCATCAGAGCATATCTTAAATCTGAATCCTTTTGCCACTCACTCTCTATTTCAACTCCTCGTGTCAATGTCAAGCCTAATATGATTTGCACATGAGATTGGGCCCTTCCTATTGCCTTGTCTAAAGCTATTCGTGCCCATATGTTCTTAGTCTACATACAGATACTTCACGGCGCCAGCCGCTAATTCTATATTTTAAGACACTGGGGTTCTTTCATAAGGAAAAAAGAAGAACGCATTCATTCGAACACGTGGTATGCGTCCATCACCTTGGGATGCGTCCTTGAGATACATGCCCAAACTCAAAACGTTGGCATCTCGATCCACCATGCCAAAACAGAGAAAGATAAAAGAGGAACAAAAGCACAAGTTTTTTAGAGGAAAATAGGACCAAGGAAAAGGAATTCTCAAGTGGGATTCATAGACCAATTGCACAGAAACAGTTTGGGACGTCAATTCCCCTGGTTTTGGTCTTTACATCACAGCATATGTTGCCGACCATTCTGCGCTACCGCAAACAGATCTTTCAGAGTTTCCAAATCACAGTTCAAACAATGAAATCTTCATCTTTAATCTCGTGGAACGACGTGACAAGATATGATGAAAGCCGTCATTCGTAATCGTCACCACAGAGGATAAGAAAACAAGCAACAAAGACAAATCGGAGAAAAGAAAGAAGGAAGCACGGAAGAGAAGGAATCAGCAGAAGAAACTTAACGAAGACGATTTGGAGACATCCACTCACCAAAGCCGGAAGAAGATGTCCGTTCATAATAGGGGATTTGTCTGTGGTGGTTTGCTTGGCACGAGAAGGGGTGCCGAGTTGGTGTGCTTTGTGGTAGTAACGTCAATCTATCATACACCTTGTAAGCACCATCGTATGTTTGTAAGAGAGACGAGAACACTAACATATATACAATGAAGAATGTAAAACATATGAATTCTTAAAAGGTTCTTTATTTTTTGTGTTTTCTCTGATTGGTGTCGTCCTCTTTGTTTTTTGATCTTTGAGTGTCCGCTTTGAAAAGCATCCCTACAATGCTTAGTGAACCGAATAAAAATAGATTGGTTTAATGGTGAATCGATTCGATTATAATATTATATATATGTAATATTTTTATAAAAATTAAAAATATTATAATCCTATTTAGAGATATTATATATATATATATATTTATTTATTTACTTGCAATTAAAAAATTATAAAATAATATTAGAACATGGTTTAATCAAGTCAGATAAACTTAACGAATCCAAACCCTACCAAACTCGATTAAAAAGACATCTAAATTCGATTTGATTTGGTCAAACCCTATTCCATAGTCAAAATAATTTTCATTATTCTGCAAATTAAATTATGATTTAACTAATCTGGTTTAGAAAAATTAACATAACACAATCAAAGAAGTTGAACAAAAAAATAACAAAGATTAAATTAGTCATAGTTACTGATTTCTTTAGTAACTCAGCCACATCTTTAACTGGATTACAACAGATTAAGAGATTAGTTAGGTTGATTAGGATAAGTTAGAGAGTCAAATTGCTCATTCTTAGTATTACATTGACTAAGGGTTTTATCATTAAGGAAAACAATTAACTAATAAAGGAAAGCATTTGGACTCAACGACCCTCTTCAATTCTATCTTCTCCTTCCCCCTTATATAAATGAAGTGGTGCCAATATGAGACCTCAAGCTTGCACTCTCTCTCTCTCTCTCTCTCTTCTTCTTCTTCTTCTTCTTCTTCTTCTCCTTCTTTGGAAAGAAAAAGTTAGAATTACCATAGAATTATCCAAGAATAAGAGGGAAGAGGGAGGCAGGCATGGCTGGGACCTCCTCCTCTGCTTCATATAGCTCCTTTGGCGACGTCTCCGTCAAGTCAACGGGGCCATGCATCAAGTTCCTGTGCAGCTACGGTGGCAAGATACTCCCTCGTTACCCCGACGGCAAGCTCCGGTACGTCGGCGGCTACACCCGAGTCGTCGCCATCGGCAGATCCATCTCTTTCTCAGGTAGCCACTCCACCTGTTGATATGGATTGAGAGGATGACATAGCGTGTGATATTTGCGTGCGACAGAGCTGCAGGTGAAGCTGAGGGAGCTGTGCGGGTGGGGCGGCACGGTGAGCCTCCGGTGCCAGCTTCCGACCGAGGACCTCGACACCCTGGTCTCTGTCACCTCCGACGACGACCTAGCCGACCTCGTCGAAGAGTACGACGTCGCGAGCCGAGACCGGCCTTCCCCTCTCAAGATCCGAGCCTTCCTCCTCCTCCTCCTCCTCCAAAACCAGTCCCACCATCCCTCAGAACCGACTGCGTCCGCCATGTCTTCGTGCACACGGGCTGGGATCTTCGCCTCCACGGCCATGGCAGCCCACGAGCATCAAACTGTGTCGTGCGTCACGTCAGCCGCTTGCTGCCGCTGTCATTTGGGGAAGAAGGAAGAACACATCAAGGTATATAGAACAGAGAATTTTGTGTGTTCATGCAAACAAAGGATGAGAAGATTAAGCTCACAAAAACGCTCAAGAACTAAGAAGATTAACGTAGAAAGAGAATACAATACCATTAACATTGATCATTGCTTCTTTATGCTTTATGATTCCTACTTAGAATTTGATCTTAATCATCTCTTCTTCCGTTGATTCTTTTCTTTAATCCGCAGCAGCAGGATGTAGGTATTAGATACAGCTGCAGCGGTGCATGAAGACAGGAGTGGGAGAACTTAAATAGAGGCTAGATTATACATTTACATGTATTTTTGTGAGAAAATATGTTGTATTAATATTTGATGTTGTTTTTTTTTATAGTTTCTTTTATTATTATTTGATGTGGAAAGAGAATCTGAGTTGATTCAAACAGATTGATGCAAACGAGAAGAGATTTCTCATTACGGATGATTGAAGCAAAGACAGAAGCCATCCATAAAAAGATGCCACAGTTACTGACCATTGTGGATTGAGAAAAAGAAATAGTCTCTTTTAAGTTCAATCTCCCTCCATATTTAACTTGAACACATTTTTTAATGGGCTTGCCAAATGATAAAAGCTCAGGATAGTAAAAGCTATGAAGCTTGATGTACTTCTTCATGAGCATGATCTCAATATCATTGCAGATCAAAGAAGTATATGATTATTGTTGATATGGCCATATTTAGTTCTACATTAATTGTTGATTGGAGAGTCAAGACTTAATAAAGGGCCAAAAATTAAAATTGTGTAATGTTTACTTAGAATGAATTATTTTTATTATTTTGGTTAATACTCACGTGACAAATTTAATCAGTTGCTTTATAATACGCCATCCTCCACATGTTAAATCTCGATAGAATTACCCTATCAATTGTGATACGAGAGATGTCGGTAACATTCGAATCGATCCGACTTGATTCGATCGGGCATGCATAAAAATTTCAAGTGGAATCAAGAGGTCTTAGATGTTCAATCAAATGTCGACATACGTAAAGATCGGGGTCAAGTGAGTTCTGGACATGATCCTTCTTATGCCCAATTTAGTAATGCATTTTAACCATCTAAAACTGCATGATTAAGCTGCTTTTGTTAAGTTTCGCATTGAAGGCGACATAAGCTACCAATATTACTTCATAAAACCCTTCTCTTGTGTCAGTTGCTGTTGTATATATTTTTTTACCACTTATACATCAAAAAATAAAATAAAATAAAATAAAAATATATAGTTCCTGATGTATATTTCACTCGTGTTGTGATGGGGAATACAATGCCGCTACCAGAAATCTCAGTTCAATAAGGCATTGACAATTTTGTAAAGTTAAAGACTTATGCATTGCATTAGGTGATAAAAAGTCATGAATATGTGCTTTCACCAATTTGAAAAAGAAGACTGTTACAAGTGTTAGCTTGAGAATGGTTTTAAGACACTGTCATTTGTTCTACATATTTATACTCTACACTAGACTGTATCATATCTTCCTTTTAAGTGACGAAGGCAAGATACAAATTTATGATTTTATGATGATCTATCAAAGTTTTTATCCATTAGACTAATATATTTGATAAACCATATCTTACAATGAATAGATTCATTCCTTTGACAAAAAGTATAAAAATTAAATAAATAAAGCAAGTTAAATTAGAGATTATATATATATATATATATGATGAACTTTATTTAAAAAATTAAGTTTTTTATTTTTTTAAATAATATCTTTATTAAATCATGATAAAATTAATTGATGAAGTTATGATCTAATCAACGCTTGAGTAACGTAGGACTAAATTCGATCATGAAAAGACAAATCGATCGAAATAAAAGAATCAGATGTTGGGCCGGAAAGCATCATGTCAAAAGATTGGACGTCGGTCCGGAGGACTGGTCGACGTGTCGGAAGGACTTTGTGCCATGAGTTTGGGCATCGGGCCAGAAGGATCGGACATTATGTTAAAAAGATTGGATATTGCGAGAGGTCAACATACCGATAGATCGAGTAATACGTTGAAGGAGAGGAAAATGCATTCGGATCAGACGAAGCACCGGATGAACTAATGACATGTAAGATAACATAGGATTTATGTTTGTAATCAATTTTGTCTAGATCGTAGTAGTCTAGGTGTAATTGAGTTAGTTTCGAGTGTAACTATGCTAACTAAATTAGGGGCCCATTGGGCCTAAGTTGAGGCTAATTTGGGCTCATTAAGTGACCCAAAGGTTGGGTCAGGTGGTGGCACCACCAAAACAAGTGGTGGAACTACTTATGAGCTGGAACTAACGAAGTGTATGGTTCCAAAAAACTCGACGGTGGTACTGCTAGTACCCCAAAAACTCAGGGATTAGCCATTTGGAGTCTATAAATATCACACTAATTCTTGCTTGGGAAAAGCAAGAAAAGAGAACAAAAACTTATGTTTTATAGCATGAAAACTCTATTAGAAAATTGAGTCATTTCTTCTTGAGCTTAGAGGTTATTCTAAGGGAGGTTGTGAGGATTTTCTTGTCAAAGAGGGTTGTAAAGAGCATATCAAAAGGAAAAAGAGTTGTAAGAGGATAGTTTGTTTTCACCCATTGAAAGAAGATCATTAATTAACGTCGGTGGCCTCGATAAAAGAGGAATCAGGAGTAGACGTAGGTCACGATAACCGAACTACTACAAACTCGGTTTACATTTTTGTTATACTCTTTGTTGCTATTACTTTTGAGTTAATTGCTTAGTTCACGTACTCTAACTCTACTAGTCATAGGTGTCCAACAAGCTAATCACGTGAGTGATGACATGTGTGACTTGACACGTAATCTTTTTGCTTATTATATTTTGACATTTATCACTTTATATTAACTATTGCATATATGCATATATACATTGGGATGTTCTTGGATTTGTGCAATGGGAATCGAATCGTAATGAGATCACGATAATGAGATTGATTCACCTTTAAACATAGATCCTAAATAATCCCGGTCATAGGTTACTCGAGAGGGACATCGTGATAACCGGATAGACTGATGTGCTGTATACCCGTCCATATGATGGATGCAGTTGGTCCCATAACTGCTCTTGTAGGAACACTAGGGATACATTATAGGTGCTCATTGGAAAATAAGTTCACTGATTGATCTGTTTATGAAATGTTGGATGGTTGATGATGCCTTATTGTCAAACAGTGATTCCGTAGTCCTAGTGGTGTATCTGGTTCTTAGACTTGAGACATCAAGGATGTCCTGTATGAGTGCTCCACTCTTTGATACCAGACTTATAGGTTTGGATGTCCCAGATCTAGTACAGCTGATCATTGGGAGTGGCAGTCGACCTTACGAGGACAATTGAGTGTCAATAGTGGATCATCCATTCTCGGCATCATGAGAGGAATATCTCATGTATTCTTGTTCAGACAAATCCCTGGCCAGGGTCATTTGGATTGAGAGAGAAAGAGTTCTATGGGAGAATACGATTAGAGCGAGATTCGAGAAGAAACCGTATGGGTCTGACAGCACCATGCTCGATATACGGTCTTTGAGATATTAGATGGATGAGGGACTATAGGTATACGGTAACTAAGGACAGACAGGTCCAATGGATTAGATTCCCATGTATTGTTTGGGAACTACGACGTAGTGGCCTAGTACGTCCGTAGTTGATGAGTCGAGTGAATTATTATAGAGATAATAATTCACTAAGTTAGAAGGAGTTCTGATAGGTATAACTCACGGCCAGCTCGATATTGGGCCTAGAGGGTCACACACATATGGTAGGTATTGCGATGAGTAGATGTTTGGATATGAGATATCCGCCAGAGCCCCTATCTTATTGGATATCCAACAAGCCCCTGAATTATTGGATCCCATGGACGAGATCCAATAAGTGCCCATGAGATATTATTGGATAGAGATCCACTAATCTAAAAAGCTTGGGTAATTGGATACAGATCCAATACTAACTAGGGGAGGATCCATTAGGGTTTGACAGGGGACCTCTATAAATAGGAGGGATTCAATAGTTCATAGGCTAGCGGATTTGCTTGCCTCTCCTATTCTCCTCTCCCTCTCCACCTCAGAGCAAGCCTAAAGTTTTGAGGAGCGTCGTCGTAGCCCTGCTGTGTGGATCACCGCTAGAGAGGAGGGGGCTTGACCTCCTTCACCCTCTCCTAGAGATCTGCAAGGAAACAGGGATATACGATCTCCCTAGGTAACACAATCTATTCTATATGCAGCTTGTTTCATGGATTTTTGTGCACCAATCTTCGTATAACGACGGACATCTTTTTGAAAAATTGAGGATTTTGTTTTCTTGTTCTTCCGTTGCGCATGTGATGTCGCCCCCTAAGATTTTCTAACAGTGGTATCAGAGCCAGGTTGTTCGTGCGAATGATTAGTTTTGAATTGCGTGTGTTGTGTTTAAGAATAATTTTGATGTTAAATTATTGACGCAATAGACGAGGAAGGGTAGCAATTGTTGCTGCCCTTGCTGCGCTCGAAGATGGCTGCCTGCTTGCTGACATCTTCGTGCAGGCAGGCCGCCTACAGCGGTGGCACGCAAGGGCGATGCCTGCGGTCGCGGCGCCCACGGGCCGAGGCACCGCAGGGCAACGGTGCCTGCGACCGCTGCTCCCACGGGGTGACGCGCCGTAGGGCAGCGGCACATGTGGCCGCTGCTCCCGCAGGCAAAACCCTATAGGGGCGACCGCCTGGTGAGGCAGCACTGCTTGCGGGCGCTGCCTCCCGGGCAGAACCGCTTGTGGGGGCAACGCTTCCCACGGGGGGGCCCACCTACAAGGGCGGCGCCTCGGCCCTATTGCACATGCCACCGCTGGTAGGGTGGCGGCAGCAGCAGCAATAGGGAAGAGGGAGAGGGGCTTAGGGTTTTGGGTAAAAAGATAGTTTTGGCCCTTGGAATTTAAGAAATTCTAGTTTTTATTTTTTATCCAAATTATGAAAATACCCCTAGGAATTCAGAAATTCCCTACATGTCCCTAATTTCAGAAAATATTAATTAATTAAAAGGTTTAGTTGATTATTATTATTTTATTATTATCTGGTAGTCCTACATGATAATGATTTATACATGTGATGTTTGATGTGTGGACGGATGATCATAGATCGTGTGATGTGTATACTTGTGATTATTATTATCGGGGTCTGCGAGCCTCCATTATATTTCTCGTTTATTGTCGGGCCTGCGTGCCTATGATTAAATTATAATCACATGAGGAGGAGCAGCGGGAGCGTGGATGCGATAGTGGGATCCACGAGACGGGCGATCGCAATGCATGAAGATGCATTGAGATGTCGACGGAACCGACGAGGATGAGATAGACGATCATAGGGCATTGAGATGCATCGTTACGCACATAGATCTTGATGTGAGTGATTAGGCCTACTGGCTCGGGCCTGATCACATTAGGTTGTGGTCCATGATCATCTAGTGTGATTGCTTATACACATACTAGATATATATATATATATATATATATATATATATATATATATATATATATATATATATATTTGCATGCGATGTAGATATATATTAAATATGTATATGTGTGACATGTCATATTAGGAGACCAAATCATAGAAACATCTTTCTCAATAATAGTAAGTCAATAAATGTGAGACAATTAGATTGACCCACTTGGCCTTCCATCGTTATAGGTAGGAATCGATTCCCGGTGTAGGTTGAGTTGGTCGAGTCCCTTGAGGCTCACCTATATCGCGATTCGCTATCTTGCTTACGACATAGAGATGTCACTGGTGACCTGAGGACATGGCATTCTTGGTTGAGTCCCTCGAGGGTATATCATCAAATCAGACTCATCTTGTAACGAAGGTGTTACTTAACCGAACATCATGGTTGGTCGAGTCCCTCGAGACCATGGTGATTCGGAGGCCGAATAGGATGGGAATCACAAGGAGTTGTGATCGACAAGAGTTGTCTACCTTTTGGGCTTAGTGTGATTGGTCAAGTCCCTCGAGGTTATACTAAGACAGTGATTGAATCCTAATCCCCACTAGAAGTCTGTCGGAGACTTCCGTTTCACGTGCTGAGGGTGCCGCGTGACTCGCTAGTAAAATAGTGGAAGCATATTAAGATAGAAGCACATATCTTGATTGTTTATTTCTTGTAAAATCTGTATATCATTCATTTTTGTTGCATTTTTATTTTCAGAAAATGTCGGTTTCAAATCCCTTACGTGGCATACTTGATGTCAACCGTCTCACTGGTCCAAATTATACGGATTGGCTCCGCAACTTGAGAATTGTTCTTACAGCAGAGAAAATTGTGTACATCCTTGATACAATGATGCCTATGCCCGAGGAAGGGGCAAGCGAGGATGAGATCACTCGCTACGTGAAGTATATTGATGACTCCACTCTTGCTCAGTGCTACATGTTGGGCTCTATGACTCCTGAGTTATAGAGATAACATGAAAAGATGGATGCCAGATCTATTCTCCTACATGTAAGTAAATTATTTGAGGAACAGGGAAGGACTCACCGATATGAGATATCCAAGAGCCTCTTCCGCGCTAGGATGACTAAGGGGACACTAGTTCAGAACCATGTCCTAAAGATGATTGAGTGGATAGAGAAACTCACAGGTCTAGAATGGTCCTAGAGGATAACTTATGTGTGGACATTATACTTCAGTCCTTATCATATTCCTTTTCACAGTTCATAATGAATTTTAATATGAACAAGCTTGAGGTGACTCTCCTAGAGCTCCTCAATATGTTGAGGGAGACAGAGAGTACTATTAAAAAAGAGAAGCCAGTTCTCTATGCTGGTGAGACCAGAAAGAAAAGGAAAGCAGAAAAGTCCCTTAAGAAGGGCAAGGGCAAGGGCAGACTCGGTAAAGCAAAGATTGTTAAAAAAGACCCGGCAAAAGACAAAGGCCAATGCTTCCACTGTGGTAAAGATGTACACTAGAAGAGGAAATGCAAAGAGTACCTTGAAGAGAGGGCGAAACAGAAACTTGGAGAAGCTTCAGGTACATTTATGATCAATCTCCAATTGTCAGATTTTTGTGATAGTGCATTGGTATTGGATACCAGTATTAGTTATCACATCTGCAATTTGTTGTAGATTCTAGCAAAGCTGAGGGGAGATTAGCGAGATGAATATTACATAAAGGTTTGTTTATGCTGGACACTACTCCATATATCATGAATGTAAGTGTGTTAAGAAGAAATGAGATGAGGTGAACAGTGCATACCTATGGAATTGTAGGCTAGGTCACATCCATGAGGGAAGGATTCAAAAGTTGCTAAAGGATAGATATCTAGATCCATTCGATTATGAGTCATATGCAACTTACGAGCCTTGTCTTCGTGAAAAACTGACCAACTCTCCATTTAGTGGAACTAGAGAGAAAGCCACTGAGCTGCTGGAACTCATACATAGTGATGTATGTGGACCTATGTCAACTCATGCCATTGGTGGTTACTCCTGCTTCATCACTTTTACTGATGATTTCTTAAGGTATGGACAAATGTACTTAATGAAGTACAAGTCTGAGACCTTTCAGAAATTCAGAGAGTATAAGAATGAAGTGGAGAACCAGACTGGAAAGAGTATCAAGACTCTTCGATCAGATCGAGGAGATGACTACTTAAGTACAGAGTTTACTCAGTTCCTCAAGAACCATAGGATATTATCCAAATGGACACCTCCTTATACACCTCAGCTCAATGGTGTCTCTGAAAGGAGAAATCGTACGCTATTAGACATGGTATGGTCCATGATGAGTTTCACTGACCTACCTATCTCATTCTAGGGATATGCCCTAGAGACCGCAGCTTACCTTCTGAATAGAGTTCTAACTAAGTCGGTAGTGTCTACACCATATGTATGAAATATGGAAAGGGAAGAAGCCCGATCTTAAGGTTGTTAAGATTTGGGGCTGCCCTGCCCACGTTAAAAGACACAACCTCGATAAGTTGGAATCGAGAACAGAGCGGTGCAAGTTCGTGGGATACCCTAAGGAAACTTGTAGGTATTATTTCTATCATCTCGAGGACCAAAATGTCTCTATAGTCAAGAAAGCAGTGTTCCTTGAGAAGGAACACGTTCTTGGCGGAGATAGTGGGAGCATGATAGAGTTGAGAGAGGTTGGAGAACCTAGCTGCACTAGTCTATAGCTCGAGTCTATTCAGGTACCTAATACACAAGTTTCAACTTTACATAGGTCTGGTAGAGTATCCCATCCTCTTGAGAGATATGTGGGACATATTAGAGGAGAGGATGTTGAGAATATTGATTCTTAGACCTACGAGGAGGCTATTATAAGTATAGACTCCGGGAAGTGGTAAGAAGCCATGAATTCTAAGATGGATTCTATGTACTCCAACAAGGTTTGGAACCTAGTTGATGCACCCGAAGGTATTGTACCCATCGGTTGCAAGTGGATTTTTAAGAAAAAGATCGGAGTAGATGGAAAGGTAGAGACCTATAAAGCAAGGCTAGTGGCTAAGGGGTATCGTCAAAGGCAAGGTGTTAACTATGACGAAACCTTCTCACCCGTAGCAATGCTAAAATCCATCTAAATTTTATTGGCTATTGTAGCACACTATAATAATGAGATCTAGCAGATGGATGTGAAAACTATATTCCTCAATGGGAACCTCGAGGAGGAGGTGTATATGATACAACCTGAGAGATTTGTATCCAATGACTGCCCAGATAAGGTGTGCAGGTTACTTAGATCCATTTATGTACTAAAGCAAGCTTCTCGAAGTTGGAACATAAGATTTAACGAGGCAATCAGATCTTATGACTTCATTAAGAATGAAGATGAGCCTTGTGTGTACAGGAAGGTAAGTGGGAGCGCTATTACCTTTTTGGTGTTATATGTGGATGACATCCTGATCATTGGGAATGACGTAGGAATGTTATCCACATTAAAGGCTTGATTATCTAGATACTTCTCCATGAAGGACTTAAGGGAAGTATCTTATATCTTGGAGATTCGGATCTATAGAGATAGATCCAAGATGATGCTTGACTTGTCCTAGTCCAGGTATAAGAAACTATTGTCAAAAAGTTTGGCATGAAAAATTCTAAGAGAGTCTCATACCAATGAGACATGAGATATCGCTTTCTAGGAGTATGTCCCCAAAGACTCCTGAAGAAAGGGCGAATATGGATATGATACATTATGCCTCAGCGATAGGGTCTATTATGTATGTCATGCTATATACTATGCCTAATATAGCACATGCTCTGAGTGTCACGATCAGGTATCAAGCGAATCCAGGCTTGGAGCACTCAAAAGCAGTAAAGTGTATCCTTAAGTACTTGAGAAGGACTAAGGATCTTTTACTAGTATATGGAGGTAGTAGCCTCAGGGTTGAAGGCTACACGGACTCAATTTTTCAGTCTGATGTCGATGATAGCAAGTCAAATTCGGGATACATGTATACCTTGAATGGAGGAGCAGTGTGCTGGAAGAGTTTCAAGTAAGATACTACTGCTGACTCGACCACAAAGGCGGAGTACATTGCTGTAGTAGAGGCAGCAAAGGAGAGAGTCTGGATAAAGAAGGAGTCGAGCTAAGTAGCGAGGAGCTGATTCCTTATTGTTAGGATCGAGAGCACTAAGAGGGGGGGGTGAATTAGTGCAGCGGAAATTTTACAGCGATTAAAACCGAAAGCTGCGTTCGTTCGATAGAAACTATTATGATGCAAAAGATGATTCACAGTTTGTATCTAGTTTGCGTCTAAGCGCAGATTGCGTCTAAGCGCAGTTTGCGTCTAAACACAGTTTGCGTCTAAGCGCAGTTTTGCGTCTAAGCGCAGTTTGCGTCTAAACACAGTTTGCGTCTAAGCGCAGTTTTGCGTCTAAACGTAGATTTACGTCTAAACGCAGTTTTACGTCTAAATGCAGATTTACGTCTAAACTCAGATTTACGTCTAAACGCAGTTTTACGTCTAAACGCAGATTTACGTCTAAACGCAGTTTTACGTCTAAACGCAGATTTACGTCTAAACGCAGATTTACGTCTAAACGTTGAAACTCGTTCATAAAATTGCAGAGGACAGTTTGCAGTTATCAATAGAATCAAAATGTAAGTGTAAACTGCAAAGAAACTCGTTCGTAAAAGCACGGAAGACGGTTCTGCAGAATCAAACGTAAACGTAAACTGTAATGTACGAAAACACGAATTTACGTCTGAATGCAGATTCGGAAGAACAGCACTTAGAACTTGTTCGTGAAAGCGCAGAGAGCAGTAGTAATGAAGGAGGTTTGCAGTAATGATAAAGTGCTAAAAAATAAACGCAAACCAGAAATTTTAGAGTGGTTCGGTCAGCCTTGACCTACTCCACTTTTGGCTTCCTCCACCGACGAGGTTGCCGACGTCAACTAGGAGCCTTCCTTCAATGGGCGAAGGCCAACTACCCTCTTACAGATTCACTCCTTTTGATGGGCTTAGGAGACAACCCTTACAAATGTTTTCTCTCCTCTCTTTACAACTCAAACTTGAAGAACAGAAGGAGAAGGAAAACTAGCAGTTTTGAGCTCTAAGAACCACTGAAAAGATCAAGATTTCGGCTTGAGTTCTTGCTCTTTCAGTGCTGAATGGGTGGGGTATTTATAGGCCCCAACCCAGTTCAAATTTGGAGCTCAAAACGATCAAATCCCGGAATTTCGGGATCAGGCGGTTGCACCTCCTGATTGGAGAGGTTGCACCGCCTGGCAGAGCTCGAAGACTGAGCTCATGTGGTGCCACCTCTTGACAGAGGCGGTTGCACCTCTCTGCCAGAGCTCGAAGACTGAGCTCAGGCGGTGCCACCTCTCTGTCAGGGAGGTTGCACCGCCCAGTCTTGCTCGAAGACTGAGCTCAGGCGGTGCCACCTCCTGGCTGGGGCGGTTGCACCTCCCAGCCTCGTTGGAAGACTTAGCCTGGGCGGTGCTACCTCCTGGCTGGGGCGGTGCCACCTCTTTCACTATTTCAGCTCACTTGGTTTGGCTCCAAACTTGGCCCAAACCAGTCCGAACTTGGGCCTAATTGACCCCTACTTGGGTTATAGGATTAACACCTAATCCTAACCCTAATTAACGTGCTAACTATGATTTTAAAGACATTTTATAAGCTATTATAAAGTCCGCAAGTCAAGACTTCTTCTGGCGAGCTTTCGGCAAACTTCCGACGGTCTTCCGATGAACTCTCGGAAACCATTCTGCGGACTCCCGGCAAGCTCCTAGACTTCATGATTTGTTCTTAGCGAGTTCCAACGAGCTTCTTCGGCAAGCTCCGATCTTTCTCGGCGAGCTCCGTGAACTCCCAACGAACCTTCGGACTTTCGTCGAACTCTCGAACTCGCAACAAATCCATCACGCTTGACTCCGACACTTTGTTTCGCTTTATGTCTTCATCGTTATCATAGTTAATCCTGCACAATTAAAACAAAACTTCGATCGAGACAATTAATCCTAAGCAATTAACCAAGTTGTCCGGCATGTCATTGGTCCCTCGACGCTTCGTCCGATTCTTCGGCGCATCGTCCTTTCCTGCAGCCTATTGCCCAATCGGCCAGTTGACTCCGCAACTCCGATATCCTTGGCACAATACCCGCTCTTCTTGGCCCGATGCCCGAGTCCACGGCCCGAAGCCTTCTGTCGATACGTCGACCGATCCACCGGCCCGACGTCCAATCTTCTGACATGTTCCTCCAGCACAACATGATGTTCCTGCTTTAATTGTCTCATCCTGATCAAAGCATCCTGCGTCACTCAAAACGCAGATTAAATCATAAACATATATCAAGTAGTTTCATCATCAAAATACGAGATTCAACAATCTCCCCCTTTTTGATGATGACAACTACTTGATGACGGAGTTAAACTTAACTCCCGGAGTTTAAACAAACTCCCCCTATCAATATACCTTATTGATAGAAACTCTTAGATTCAAAAATCTAAGCAACATGTCATCATAATCGGAGTTAACCTTAACTCCCAGAGTTTAAACAAACTCCCCCTATCAATATGCCATATTGATAGAACCTTGAATTCAAACTGAATTCAAGTCATTGCAATATTCATCATGAATACTTGCAACACGTCAACATGAACATATGCATAAACTTATGCATCACATGTCATCAACATACTTTCATCAACATACTTCTCCCCCTTTGTCATCAACAAAAAGGAGAAGTATCACAATCAAGTGTTTGTGATATTGGTTCAACTTATTGCATGAAAAACATAATATCAAGTTTTATCATCATGCAGTTTTGAAGCCAAAAAATTTAGCAAATGTTACATCATGCTTAGAACATTCAAGCTATCAAGTTTTAGATATGCAAGTTTTACAGTATACAAGATAGCACTTGGTATAAAAATTAGAGATGTTCAAGATAGCAAGTTCTATATCATGCAAGCTAGCAAATTAGAGATGTTCAAGAAGGCAACTCTTGCTTCTTGAAATATGCAAATTTGTCAAGTTTTGCTAGATGTGCAAGTTAGCATTTTTGCCTCTTGAGATAGGCAAGATAGCACATATGCTTCTTTTGAGATAGCAACTTTTCGCTTCTCTTTAGACTACAAGCTAGCAATTTTTACGATATACAAGTTTCGCAATATACAAGCTAGCAAAAACTTCGAAAGCAAATGCAAGATAACTTTCTTGTGTAGGCTCATGATTATTGCTTCCTATTGTAATGTGCAGGTTGCAAGTCTTGCTTCTTGAGATATTCAAGATAGTGATTTTCAAGAAGACAATTTTTGCTTCTTGAAATAAGCAAGTTAGCAATCAAGTTTTTGCATCTTCTTGACTTGTGCAAGCTAGCTATCTCCCCCTTTGTCATTGTCAAAAAGAAAGGAAGAATACAGTTTTGTAGTTCTTTTTCCTTTTACAACGATTTCAAAATCATGACAAAGGATGAATAATCAAGTTATGAATGTCAAGACAATTTTTCATCATGAATATTTTATCATTGCATGCATCGTTATCATAGGTTGAAGTATTACATGCATAATATCATATCATCATTCATAATTACATTAATGTTTCAATATAGCAATTTCTTCTCAAAATGTGTAACTTAGCACTCATCATGATTTACATCATTTGCAATACATCACATCATAATTAGAAAGCACAAGTATTGCATGCATAATTGCAAATCATAAATGTTTCATATCATGATGGTATCAATTTTGTCAAATTATATTCTACCATGCATGATCAATAACTCATCATTTGTATTTCATGCATTATTTCATTTCATCTCATAAGGAATATCAAGAAAAGTTATTGGATGAGGAGATAAATATTTTATGAATACACGGAATTGTATAAAAATCATATCATAAGTGTTTCGTGTATTCATATTATCACATGAAGCATATTATCATTTTTGAGATTCATAACATGAATAACGTTATTACTATTTCATCAAAATCAATTTCGAGATTCACACAATATTATGAAATCATTAATCTCGATAAGATGGGAAAAGCATTTTCTTTTTAAGTGATTCTTTTAACACATTATAAAAAAAAACTCATTCATAATTCAAGTGATTTACAAGATATCATAAATGAATTTATCACTTGTATTTTATCAAAATCGAGAACTCTAGAGATAGAAAATTATTGAAGCATTTAACATGATTAATGCATGATTCATATTTAAAGTGTATCTTATGTCGTAAATACGAATCAAGCATTTGTCAAATCTGAAATTATCCTCAAAATTATATTCAATAAATTCATGTATGACAAGCATAGATTTATTGAAAAATCAATAAGATAGAGGATTACATTTCAAGTGTTCATCAATTGTAGCATTTCATCATATGGTAAGATATCAATGCGTAAAACTGTGAAACAAAATTTTGTTTGATATCTTGATACAGGGCATGATGTACGCATTTCGAATATTTTAGCAAGTGTAGCATTGCATCACATGGTAAGATATCAGCTCGTATGATGCAAATTTTTTGTTTGATATCTTGATACAGGGCATATAGCAATGATAGCAATCATATATTTATTAGTGATGCAAGTACGGCCTAATCATAGCATCAGTGATAGCAACCATATTATCATCAGTAATAGCAACCATATCATTATCAGTAATAGCAACCATATCATTATCAGTAATAGCAACCATATCATTTCATATTTTTGCATTTACATTATTAAATTAAAAATATAATTTTCAAGAAAATTTAAAGAAAAAGAAAAATGCATCATGAAGAACATCATGTAATTTCAAAGTAAATTAAAGGCATTTTGATTACCTTAGCGTCGAAAGGCATAGAGGCGTAGTTTGTCACCTCGCCTTTGTTGATTTTCTCCTCGTCTTCGGAGGAGCTCGATTTATCCCAGTTTTTGTTCTTCTTCTTGCGTTCAAAGCAAGTAGTTCCGTTCTTTTTACTTTTTAATTTTTGTTTCATTTGTAGTTTAAGTTCACCATCACTTGAGCTTATGCTCGAGTGGTCTTCAAATGTTCTATGTCCCAAATCCTTCCTATTTTTTGGAAGGTGGTTCTCAAGTTCTTCACGTGCATTGCACGTCATTTCATATGTGATCAATGAACCAATTAGTTCTTCAAGTGGAAATTGGTTCAAGTTTTTCGATTCTTGAATAGCAGTTACTTTTGAATCCAAAGTTTTAGAAAGTGAGCGCAAAACTTTGTTAACGAGTTCAAAATCCGAAAAGCTTTTACCAAGTGATTTTAAACCATTGACGACATCCGTAAAACGGGTGTACATGTCAACAACGGTTTCGCTTGGTTTCATATGAAAAAGCTCGAAATCATGTAGTAAGATATTAACTTTCGAGTCTTTGACTCTACTAGTTCCCTCATGCGTGATTTCAAGAGTGCGCCAAATATCGAAAGCCGTTTCGCACAAAGAAACCCGATTGAACTCATTTTTGTCCAAAGCGCAAAATAAGGCATTCATAGCCTTTGCGTTTAAAGAAAAATACTTCTTCTCCAAATCCGACCATTCGTTCATCGGTTTGGAGGGAAGTTGAAAACCGTTTTCAACAATATTCCATAAATCCAGATTTAGAGAAATCAAGAAAACTCTCATTCGAGTTTTCCAATAAGTGTAGTCCAATCCGTTAAAGAACGGTGGACGAAAGATCGAAAAGCCCTCTTGAAGAGCCATTTCTCTCGGGTGTAAATTCGAAATGAGAAATACCCCGCTCTGATACCAATTGTTAGGATCGAGAGCACTAAGAGGGGGGGGTGAATTAGTGCAGCGGAAATTTTACAGCGATTAAAACCGAAAGCTGCGTTCGTTCGATAGAAACTATTATGATGCAAAAGATGATTCACAGTTTGTATCTAGTTTGCGTCTAAGCGCAGATTGCGTCTAAGCGCAGTTTGCGTCTAAACACAGTTTGCGTCTAAGCGCAGTTTTGCGTCTAAGCGCAGTTTGCGTCTAAACACAGTTTGCGTCTAAGCGCAGTTTTGCGTCTAAACGTAGATTTACATCTAAACGCAGTTTTACGTCTAAACGCAGATTTACGTCTAAACTCAGATTTACGTCTAAACGTAGTTTTACGTCTAAACGCAGATTTACGTCTAAACGCAGTTTTACGTCTAAACGCAGATTTACGTCTAAACGCAGATTTACGTCTAAACGTTGAAACTCGTTCATAAAATTGCAGAGGACAGTTTGCAGTTATCAATAGAATCAAAATGTAAGTGTAAACTGCAAAGAAACTCGTTCGTAAAAGCACGGAAGACGGTTCTGCAGAATCAAACGTAAACGTAAACTGTAATGTACGAAAACACGAATTTACGTCTGAATGCAGATTCGGAAGAACAGCACTTAGAACTTGTTCGTGAAAGCGCAGAGAGCAGTAGTAATGAAGGAGGTTTGCAGTAATGATAAAGTGCTAAAAAATAAACGCAAACCAGAAATTTTAGAGTTGTTCGGTCAGCCTTGACCTACTCCACTTTTGGCTTCCTCCACCGACGAGGTTGCCGATGTCAACTAGGAGCCTTCCTTCAATGGGCGAAGGCCAACTACCCTCTTACAGATTCACTCCTTTTGATGGGCTTAGGAGACAACCCTTACAAATGTTTTCTCTCCTCTCTTTACAACTCAAACTTGAAGAACAGAAGGAGAAGGAAAACTAGCAGTTTTGAGCTCTAAGAACCACTGAAAAGATCAAGATTTCGGCTTGAGTTCTTGCTCTTTCAGTGCTGAATGGGTGGGGTATTTATAGGCCCCAACCCAGTTCAAATTTGGAGCTCAAAACGATCAAATCCCGGAATTTCGGGATCAGGCGGTTGCACCTCCTGATTGGAGAGGTTGCACCGCCTGGCAGAGCTCGAAGACTGAGCTCAGGCGGTGCCACCTCTCTGTCAGGGAGGTTGCACCGCCCAGTCTTGCTCGAAGACTGAGCTCAGGCGGTGCCACCTCCTGGCTGGGGCGGTTGCACCTCCCAGCCTCGTTAGAAGACTTAGCCTGGGCGGTGCTACCTCCTGGCTGGGGCGGTGCCACCTCTTTCACTATTTCAGCTCACTTGGTTTGGCTCCAAACTTGGCCCAAACCAGTCCGAACTTGGGCCTAATTGACCCCTACTTGGGTTATAGGATTAACACCTAATCCTAACCCTAATTAACGTGCTAACTATGATTTTAAAGACATTTTATAAGCTATTATAAAGTCCGCAAGTCAAGACTTCTTCTAGCGAGCTTTCGGCAAACTTCCGACGGTCTTCCGATGAACTCTCGGAAACCATTCTGCGGACTCCCGGCAAGCTCCTAGACTTCATGATTTGTTCTTAGCGAGTTCCAACGAGCTTCTTCGGCAAGCTCCGATCTTTCTCGGCGAGCTCCGTGAACTCCCAACGAACCTTCGGACTTCCGTCGAACTCTCGAACTCGCAACAAATCCATCGCGCTTGACTCCGACACTTTGTTTCGCTTTATGTCTTCATCGTTATCATAGTTAATCCTGCACAATTAAAACAAAACTTCGATCGAGACAATTAATCCTAAGCAATTAACCAAGTTGTCCGGCATGTCATTGGTCCCTCGACGCTTCGTCCGATTCTTCGGCGCATCGTCCTTTCCTGCAGCCTATTGTCCAATCGGCCAGTTGACTCCGCAACTCCGATATCCTTGGCACAATACCCGCTCTTCTTGGCCCGATGCCCGAGTCCACGGCCCGAAGCCTTCTGTCGATACGTCGACCGATCCACCGGCCCGACGTCCAATCTTCTGACATGTTCCTCCAGCACAACATGATGTTCCTGCTTTAATTGTCTCATCCTGATCAAAGCATCCTGCGTCACTCAAAACGCAGATTAAATCATAAACATATATCAAGTAGTTTCATCATCAAAATACGAGATTCAACACTTATATTACGACAACTATGGGGAGATTACTCAAATAAGGGAACCCGGGTCTCATCAGAAATGTTCTGAGGAGGTTCCAACTTATTGGAGAGATCATGACCTGAGAAGATGTAGTAGTGGAAAGAGTTCCATCCTAAGATAACATTGTAGATCCATTGACAAAGTCGTTGTCTTAGATTATCTTTTAGCGTCACAGGGGTCTGATGGGGATCAGACATATAGGTGATTGACTTTAAGTCAAGTGGGAGATTGCTAGTCATAGGTGCCCAACAAGCCAATCACGTGAGTGATGGCACGTATGACTTGACACGGAATCTTTTTTGCTTATTATATTTTGGTATTTATCACTTTATATTAACTATTGCATATATGCATGTATATATTGTGATGTCCTTAAATCTATGCAATGAGAATCAGATTGTGATGAGATCACGATAATGAGATTGATTCACCTTTAAATACATATCATAAATAATCCCGGTCATAGGTTACTCGAGAGGGACATTGTGATAACCAGATAGACTAGTGTGTTGTATACCCATCCATATGATGGATACAACTGGTCTCATAGTTGCTCGTGTAGGAACACTAGGGATATAGTACATGTGCTCATTGGAGAATGAGTTCACTGATTGATCCGCTTACGGAATGCTGGATGGTTGATGATGCCTTATTTTCAGACAGCGATTCCGTAGTCCTAGTGATGTATATGGTCCTTAGACTTGAGACACCAAGGATGTCCTGTATGAGTGCCCCACTCTTTGATACTAGACTTATAGGTTTGGATGTCCCAGATCTAGTACAACTGGTCATTGGAGTGGCAGTCGACCTTACGAGGGCTATTGAGTGTCGATAGAGGATCATCCACTCTCGACATCATGAGAAAAATATCCCATGTATTCTTGCTCAGACAAATCCCTAGCTAGGGTCACTCGGATTGAGAGAGAAAGAGTTCTTCGGGAGAATCCAATTAGAGCGAGACTCGAGAAGAAACCGTAGTCCTAGTGGTGTATATGGTCCTTAGACTTGAGACACCAAGGATGTCCTGTATGAGTGCTCCACTCTTTGATACTAGACTTATAGGTTTGGATGTCCCAGATCTAGTACAACTAGTCATTGGAGTGGCAATTGACCTTACGAGGGCTATTAAGTGTCGATAGAGGATCATCCACTCTCGACATCATGAGAGAAATATCTCATGTATTCTTGCTCAGACAAATCCTTGGCCAGGGTCATTCAGATTGAGAGAAAAAGAGTTCTCCAGGAGAATCCAATTAGAGCGAGACTCGAGAAGAAACCGTTTGGGTCTAACAACACCATGCCCGATATACGGTCTCTAGGATATTAGATGGATGAGGGACTATAGGTATACAGTAACTAAGGACAGATAGGTCCAATAGATTAGATTCCCCTGTATCGTCTGGGGACTACAACGTAGTGGCCTAGTATATCCGTAGTCGATGAGTCGAGAGATAATAATTCACTAAGTTAGAAGAAGTTCTGACAGATATGACTCACGGCCAGCTCGATATTGGGCCTAGAGGGTCACACACATATGGTAGGCATTACGATGAGTAGAGGTTCGGATTTGAGATATTCGCCAGAGCCCCTATCTTATTGGATATCCAATAAGCCTCTGAATTATTGGATCCCATGGATGAGATCCAATAAGAGCCCATGAGAGATTATTGGATAGAGATCCACTAATCTAAAAGGCTTAGGTAA